>NC_037303.2:4667982-4974682 GCF_000002775.5 Populus trichocarpa
GAACGCACAATAGCAACAGCACCAGTGGTGCGGCAAAATCTTCTCAGTTCAAACTTTGAGCTGATCTTCAGAACCATGAGTCTACAAAAGTTATAGGTGCAATGAAAAAGCCACTTAAGCAACCCATTAACAGTGTTACAAGCAAATGAAATGCAGCATAATATGACCTCAATTTGGCAAAAATACTATCCCACAACCCCTATAAATGGATATATTCAGAGAAAGTAAAAAAAAACCACAAGGAAAAAAGCTTATGTACTTGTAACGTTCGCAGAAATGTAATGCCATTTCTCCAACAGCTGCTCCGCTAACAATTACTTTGGCACCAGAATTTGCCACTGCTTTAATGAGCTCCTCAACCTTGGCTTCTTCAGTTTTTGCATAATTTTCTAGCTGTGGGGTTAAAAGTAGGTAGTTGTTAAAATATCCAGTTGACCACTATCTTCATTTATTTTTTTAGTAATAAATATAAAGCTTCATGAATATTAAGCAGATATATTCCACAACATTGCAAAGAACATATAGAGAACAACAATAAATGTAATTGCTTCCATACCTGCTCAGCAGAGTGAATTAGGACAGTTCCCTTGGTTTCAGTTGCCGAGGTATCAACACCACCAACAAAAACAGCAACCTATGAATGCACAAGAAAAAATAATTTATTTGAAATTGTTAAATCACATGATAAAGAAGTCCATTTAAACAAATAACAATAAAAGAAAACATCAACAAATTCAGAGCAGCTTCAGATTAAATGCTATAAACCAGAAAAATAAAGAACAGATGTCTGCTCACCTTTGCCTTCTCCACTCTCTTTAGGGTTCCCACAGTATCACCTTTCAAAACCATTCCGCGGACTGTTGAAGAATTGTTCAAACCTCCTCCCACAAGCTTTGCAACCCGCACATTATCCACATTGAAGTTTGCTGGGTTCTTGGGACACACTTGAATGCATGCCTACAATGCAAGAAAATAAGAGCACAAACAAAAAAAAAATCATAACATAACAGCTAATAGAACAACCGACTAATAATTAAAAGAGAATAAATACACTTACTTCAGAAATGAGATTACATAGAACGTCTTCTTGTCCGAATTGCTTGCTAGCAACAGCAGCCTTCATACGAAAAATAACTTGCTCCTTATTCCTCACGTCCATGTTTTCAGAACCTGGCTCCACCAGTTCGCCTAAGATTTCAATTGCCTAAGAGTGCATTTGCAAACAGGGAAAAAAAAATCATATTAAGTGTGAGGAAGGTACATGCAAGGTCTCCTTGACACAAAAAAACAAGTCATTTAAGCATATTCATCACAGAGCAAACATACCTTGTCAATTGATTTATTGTAACCACTGATGATCTCACTAGGGTGAAGGCCCATCCTAATAAGCTCATCCGCGTTTTGAAGTATCTCTCCAGCAAAAGAGATGGTCAGGTTAGCTCCATCCCCAATTTCCTCTTGTTGGGCCTTGCCAGCTAAGACCAAAATTTTGGCAGCTGGATGTTGAACCTCAAGCTCATTTACAATAGTGGCAGCATCATTGGTGACAAATAGTTTGTCCAAATGGTTAATAACCATCTTATTCATACCTAATCACAACAACAAAAAACATTAGCTTCAGAATAATTAATCCATGAAGGGACGAACCGAAAAGAAAACAAAAAAAAAACCCCTAGATGTGAGTAAAGCCATTTGGTTTCCAATTTGGCCATTGAATCCCTAATCTATAGACCTAAATCCCAAATCTTTCCAGCCCTCAATTCAAAGTGCCAAAATGTATTAGTAGTGCACATTTGTTGCTTACTCTAACTTACAGATTTTCCGTTCTCTTTCAAAACAAATAACACCAAAAAGTAGCAGAAACCCTAAATCAATAGAAACCCAGGAAAAAAAAGATGGGATTTTCTTTTATTAAAAAAAAAAGAAAGTTACTTTCTGGATCGAGAAATAGAAGTACCATTAGGGCCGAGAGAAGTGCGAGTGATGGTAGACAACTGTTTACAAGCATCAATGTTTTTGAGAACAGCTTCATCGAGACCTGATAAATGCTTGTGTCCTTCCTTTAACATTGATTGTATTCCGTATGGTTGCATTGAGAACCCCATAGTTCTTTCTCTCTTCTTTTACTTTCTTTCAAACAGAAAATAACTCAAAACCCTAACCCTAGAAAGAAAAGGAGAGAAACCTGAGATGAGATCAGTGTGAGTGTGACCGACTGTGTTCTGTTGTGTGTGCAAAAAGATGGAGGGTGTGAAGAGTGCAAGAATGCCCTAGAAATCTTATTTTAAAAAGATTCTATGAGGTCTTATGCCGTCGTTAGAGTTTCTGTATATAGACGACTTGTCGTTCATCGTATGAAGAACGGTATACGTCCTTCGTCCTTCTTCCCTAAAAAGGAAAATATTATTTATTCTTATAGTTAAATAATTGATAGATCCACATAAAAGATATGGGTGAATGAATTATGATCAACTCGAGATTTTGTTTTGTTAAAATAAAGTTATTTTATTTTTTATAAATTTTTTTATATTAATTTAATTAATCGAGTTTAGTTAAATTAAATATATCACTAAAACTATGGTAAAGTCAACTCTATTTAGTTGACTATTTTATTCAACTTAAAATATAATTTAAATTGAGTTCTAGATAACAGATTATGTAGTTCAACCTATTAGATTAGTAGGATTTAACAATTGTGTTATTAAATTAATTTTTATTTTTAAAAGAAAAATAAAACTTCTTATAATCTTATCAAAATACATATTTTATAAAATTAATAAGAGTAATTTTAGAAAAATTCTTTCTTATGAGAAGAATCCTACACACTGACACTATATGCATTTTAAGCATAGACACTATTGTGAACCATTTAAAATTAATTTATATTTATTATTTTGGTGGACATGGGCTAAGTGCATGTTTAAAAGTGTTTGGAAGTTGTGTTTTTAAAATGTTTTTTATTTAGAAATATATTAAAAATAATATATATTTTTTATTTTTTAAAATTTATTTTTGAGACTATCATATCAAAATGATTAAGAAATATTAAAAAATTAATTTTTAATAAAAAAATTTAAACTTTAAACAAACAATATTTTTAATTGCAATTTCAAACACGCTCTAAATACATTATCAATAGATTTGTTACTATTTCTTCAAAAATCCACATCCATATATATGAACTCTGTGTCAAAACATTTAATTTGAAAAAAAATATCTTTAAATTTTACTAATCATCACATGTATTTAAAGTATTTTATTAGTAATTAATAAACATATTGTATTACTTTAAAAAAATTCTAGATGCTAAAATAAAAAAAAACTTATCTCCCAAAATAAGGGTTTTTTTATATATAAAAATGAAAATAATACCAATACTAATATATAAATTCAAACATATCTCTCATTGTAAGAAAGAGAATAATATATTAATATAATTCTCATAAAATAGGTTCATCATGTTTTTCTAATATATGATATATAACGTAAAACTATAAATAATATAAATAAACTTCTCAAGACACCCCTAACATATATAGTATATCACCGGATTTATTGTTTTTACTATCCAAACTCTAAAAATGCTTAAAAATGAGTCAACAAAAACAAATAATTAAAAGCTAAAAGATACTAAAATTACATTTAATTGTATTGTGCTATTAATTAACAAAATCTTTAATTATTTTCTCATGTTATCTTTGACTTGTTTTATTAAAAGAATATTTCTCTAAATAAAATAATTCATAAAATTTATATTCATAACTATAATTTTTAGTTTTTATTCACCCCACACAAAATTAAAACTCAAAAATAATAAAATAAAATCAATATTCAGGAAATTATTAAATAAGACCTTAGTTATTTTTTATATGAAACTCTTGGTTATTGACTTACACTATCTTTGACTTTTTATATAAAATCATTTATATTTTATTTTTGACAAATTTTAGCTATTACTAGCTATATGACTTGTGCTCAGCCGCGGGTCAAATATTTTTAATTTTTATTAAAGATTATTTATGTAAATTTTTCAATGTATTTTGATAGTTCAAAAAATATAACAAATTAAAATATATATTTTCATGACAACCATAGTTATCAAATCCGATCTGGGGTTGACCCAGCCAAGGGGTCTTATCTTGGGTTACACGGGTTGACTCAAGTCGAATCGGGAAAATTGAAAAAACTATTTGAGGTTTTAATATTTTATATGAAAAAATAAAAAATAATCCATGTGGATATAGGCTATACATGTAAACAATTAAGTTTGAAAAATTACCTCAAAATATTTTTTATCCCATATTGGAAAGATATTATTTTATTCTTCTAAGTTGAAGTATTTAAACCAAAAATGTTTTTTTATCCCACACTAAAAAACCATAACTTTTTTCTTGTGAACAGAAAGCATATATACTAAAGGGCTTTAAATCCCACATTGAAAAAATAAAACATTCTTCGAGTATTTATATAGTGAACTTTGAAATGAGCTAATAATCAATTGAAAAATATGAAGAAAAAAAAAAGGGTCTATAGGTAGGAAAAAAAAATCCAAATAAAGGGGACTCCATCGGATTTTGCCAGGTCTCCTGAATTTTCGGTTGACCGGTTTCCCTCGGCCCAATTGCAGACCCGATTTTCAAATGAAACAAACTCGGCCAACGCTCTTGGATTCTGGTGGTAACAGGGTCCACCGCTGCTAGGTCCAAGTGAAAGCAAGGCCTAACTTTAGTTGCAGCTCTAGGCCCACCGTTGCTGGGTCATGCTTACAACAATACCCAGCAACAGTGGGTCTTGCTGGCAGCCGGGGCTAGCAGCAGGGCCCAACTTTAATGGGTCATGTTTCAGTTGGACCCACCAACATTGGGTCTGGTAGCAGAGCCAAATCTAATAAACCTAGGTCTTGGCAACAAAACCTACCAGCTGGGTATCCATCTGGGCCCACGCTGCTGAGCCGCAAGATCCAGCATCAGTGGGTCATGCTTGTCAGAAGATCCCACCAACGGTGGGTCCTGCTAGGTAGCAAGACCCAACATTATTAGGTCATGCTTGGCAGAACGACCTATTACCCTTAGGTCCTGACACGAAACCCAAGAGAATTGGGACCCGATGCAGGACCCAAAAGAATTAGATCCTGAAGTATTTTTTAAAATTTATTAACAATAACAATAACAATTTTTATTTTTCCATTTAAATCAAATCTATGGTTGTTTTTCAATATTGATAATAATATTTTTCAAATTTATTAATTCTTTTATTAATACTATTAATTATAATAAAAAGAATAATATTTCTAAGACAAATAATAATATTTATAATATTAACACTATTAATTATATTAAAAATAATAATATTTGTAACACAAATAATACTATTTTTAATATTAATAGTTTTAATTATAATAAAAATAATAATATTTATAACACAAATAATAATATTTTTTATATTACTACTTTTAATTATAATAAAAATAACAATACTTATAATACAACTAATAATATTTAGAAACCTAAGACCCTAGAACCGTGGGTCATGACGCAAGACCCATTGTCTTTGGTCCGGACGCCGGACCCCAGAGAATTGAGTCCTGACATCGAACCCAATAAACCTGGGTCAGGGTGAGGATTCATATGCCCATTGTTGTTGGGTCATGGTGGTAGCAGGGCCCAACTTTATTGGGTCATGTGATAAGTTGGGCCCACCGTTGCTGGAAAGCCAACCCACTATCATTGGGTATAACGGCGAGCAATACCCAATAAACTTGGGTCAGGCAGCGGATCTAGTTGCCCACCATTGCGGAGTCCTGGTGGCAGCAGGACCCAACTTTATTGGTCCTGCTGTAGCGGGGCCCACCACTATTATCAGCCAAACTCACTATTATTGAGGCTGGCAGCTAAGACATACCCAATAAACTTGGGCCTTGGCAGAAGGACCCCTTAGCTGGGTACCCTTCTGGGCCCTTCGTTGCTAAGTAGCAGGGCCCAACATCATTGAATTGGGTCATGCTTGTCAGAAGGACCCATCAACTGTGGGTCCTGCTGTAGGTAGGGCCCAACGCTGCCATAGGTCTGGCTACGCAGCCAGACCCAATCTCAGTACAATTTTTTTAAAAATAAAATTTTAAAAAATAATACAAAAGGATAAAAAAAATATTAATTTGAAGTAAAAAAAAGTTAAAAAATTATAAATTTCTTGGGTCTCCCCACTTAGCCAGACACAATCTCAATATATTTTTTAGAAAATATATTTAAAAAATAATACAAAAACATCATAAAAAACATTATTTTAAAGTATAGAAAAAAATTAAAAATTTTAAAATTTCTTGGGTCTAGCTTCGCAGCCATACACAATCTCAACATATTTTTTTTAAATAATACAAAAACATAAAAAATATTAATTTGAAGTAAGGAAAAAAACTTTAAAATTTTCAAATTTTTTTCAAAGAATTTTTGAAACGCAAAATCAAACATAATTTAATTAGGAAATTCAACCCAACCTGAAACGGAAAAACAATTATCATCACCTAACTTTTGTTCAATATATTAACAAATCTCATCAATTTATTTTAAAAAATAAATTTAAATTAGAGAAGGCAACGCCTAAGAAATTTAATTGGGTATGGTTGTTGGGTTTTGCTACGCAGTCATACCTAATATCCTCGGGTATGGCTGCGCAGCTAGACCCAACTCCTTTTGAAAGCGATTTGAGTCTGACTGCCAAGTCAGACCCAACAGCTCTTGGCAGAGAAGGCAACACCCCCAGCCGCAATTCTTGATAAAAAAACATAACAGGGAAGGCCTCTCAGGGTGTTACAGTGTTGTCCACAGTGCAAAGACTCTATTGCTACAGTGTTGTCCACAGTGCAATGTGTCTATGTGTAACAGCCCGGCCCAACTTGCCATATATTGTCCGCTTTGAGCCTTACCACCCTCACGGTTTTGTTCCTGGTGACGCGAGTCCACTTCTAAGCCTGACGCCCCAAAACGTGTATGACAAGTTAGCAACCAGCACTCTTAATAAGATCATCTACCACTCCCTCACCCGACAATATCCCACATCGGCGGGTGAGGGAGTGATAGATGGCCTTATTAAGAGTGTTGGTTGCTAACTTGTCATACTCGTTTTGGGGCGTCAGGCTTAGAAGTGGGTTCGCATCACCAAAAACAAAATCTTGAGGGTGGTAAGGCCCAAAGCGGACAGTATATGGCAAGTTGGGTGACAATATCCCACATCGACGGGAGAGGGAGTGGTAGATAACCTTATTAAGAGTGCTGGTTGCTAACTTGTCATACGCGTTTTGGGGCGTCAGGCTCAGAAGTGGGCTCGCGTCACCAGGAACAAAACCGTGAGGGTGGTAAGGCCCAAAGCGGATAATACATGGCAAGTTAGGCCGGGCTGCTACATTTGGTATTAGAGCCGACCTCACTGGCTGTCCAGTTGTGCCGACGGGGTCGTCGGGCTTCTTAAGGGGTGTGGATTGTAATATCTCACATCGACGGGTGAAGGAGTGGTAAATGGCCTTATTAAGAGTGCTGGTTGCTAACTTGTCATACGCGTTTTGGGGTGTCAGGCTCAGAAGTGGGCTCGCGTCACCAGGAAAAAAACCGTGAGGGTGGTAAGGCCCAAAACGGACAATATATGGCAAGTTGGGCCGGGCTGTTACACAATGTCCATAATAAATCTATAATGCAATCCACATTGAATTCACTTGATATATATAGTAATTCACTGATCCCTCTGCTGATCTCTTTTAGTTTTTACACCTAACAGTGCAATTCACAGTGAAAGCACTCACAGTCCACTGTACTTCACTATACAATAGAAATCCCACATGTTTTAGAGTTTTGTTATATGAATATTAGAGGAAAAAAAAGGCATACAATTTTTATTCATTTTATTCTAACATTTTTCTCATATATATTAAAAATAAACTTTTAAAATAAAAGGATTTGTTAAAACTATAATATTAATATAATCTTGTTAAAATTCACACCACATATCTATTTATTTGTGTCAATGCCTAGTTATTAAACCCTAATCAGCCTGGCTGGTCGACCTAGAACCTGGTTGACCTGGTGACTAGACCAATCCGGGTAAGGCAAAAGACTGGCCAATGCAAAAATCCAGCCAAACCCGATCGACCCGGCGGGTCAACCCGTGACCTAGGCAAACCCGAACAAGACCCCTTTTTTTCTTTCAAATGTGGTTTTTCTCCTAGACCCCTCTTTTTTTATATTTTTTTAGTTGGTTATTAACCATTTTCAAAGTTTACTATATAAATACTAGAAGAATGTTTTATTTTTTCAATGTGGGATTTGAAACCCTTTAGTATATATACTCTATGTTCCCAAGAAAAAAGTTATTTTTTTAATGTGGGATTTGAAACCCTTTAGTATATATACTCTATGTTCACAAGAAAAAAAGTTATGTTTTTTCAATGTGGAATAAAAAACTTTTTGATTTAAATACTTCAACTTAAAAGAATAACATTGTATCTTTTCAATATGAGATTTGAAGGATTTGAAACCCTTTAGTATATATATTTTATGTCCACAAGAAAAAAATTATTTTTTCAATGTGGGATTTGAAGCCTTTTAGTATATATACTCTATGTTTACAAGAAAAAAAATTATATTTTTTCAATGTGGGATAAAAAAATTTTGGTTTAAATACTTCAACTTAAAAGGATAACATAATATCTTTTTAATGTGAGATTTGAAGGATTTGAAACCTTTTCGTATATATACTCTATGTTCACAAGAAAAAAATTATGTTTTTTTAATGTGGGATAAAAAACGTTTTTGATTTAAATACTTCAACTTAAAAGGATAACATAATATCTTTTTAATGTATGATAAAAAAACTTTTTGAAATATTCTTTTAAACTTCATTATTTACAACATGTATAGCCTATAGATGGATTTTCTGGCTATAATAAGATAAAAATGGCACAAGAGGATAAGGAGAAGAAACCTTTGTAACACTACGGGGAACCTTTTGCTACAAAGTCATGCCATTTGGGTTAAAGAACGTTGGGGCCACCTACCAAAGGGTCATGTTGACTCTATTTCACGACATGATGCATAAAGAGATGACATGATTGCTAAATCTAGAGAGGGAAAGAATCATGTCCAAATATTGAAGAAATTGTTTGAAAGACTTAAGGAAATATAATTTGAGGCTTAACCCAACGAGGTGTTCATTCGGGGTGAAATATGGGAAGTTGTTATAATTTGTGGTAAGTGACAAAGGGATAAAAGTGGATCCCAACAAAGTAAAGGCTATTCAATCTATGCCACCTCCCAAGACTGAGAAGGATGTAATAAGGTTCTTAGGAAGATTTAATTACATTGCTCGGTTTATATCCCAATTAACCATGACTTGTGACCTAATCTTCGATTGTTAAGGAAGAAGAATCTTGGAATGTGGAATAAGAGTGTGAAGAAGCTTTCACGAAAATCAAGCAGTACCTACTTAATCCACCCTTATCTATCAAGCCAAATGGCAAGTTCTACTGGCTGAGTACGACATAGTATACATGACAAGGAAAGCCATGAATGTCATCGCCGATCACCTAGCTGGCCATGCTATGGAATATTATGAGCTGTTAAACTTTGATTTTCCTGATGAAGATGTGTTTTCATTCGAGGAAGGGAAATCAGATTAGTGGATTATGTACTTTGATGGTGCTATGGTAACGAAGTGGGGGCAGTGCTAATCTCTCCTGATGAGAAACATTATCCGGTTTCATTTAAGTCGTAGTTTGGGTGCAATAACAACATAGGAGTATGAAGCTTGCATTCTCATTTTAGAGGTAGCATTGGAGCTGAATATCAGAAAGATAGATATGTATGGAGACTCGATTTTGGTTATTTGCCAAGTGAAAATGGCAAACCAAGGACGAGAAGTTGAGACCTTACCAATAATACCTGTCTAAATTGGCTAGAGAATTTAAGAAAATAAAGTTCACCCATCTAGTAAAGGAAGGAAACCATTTTGCTGACGCTTTGGTCACGTTAGCTTCTATGGCTAGAATAGACTTTGGGCATAAGGTACAGTCGGTACGCATTACTATCAGAAATAACCCAGCTCATTATTGCTCAGTTGAAAGAGGAATAGATGGAAACCCTTGGTACTATGATATCAAGAATTTCATCCAAAACCAAACATATCCCATGGGGGCATCCACAATCGACAAGAAGGCTTTGAGGAGGTTGGCAATGGATTTCTATCTTGATGGGGAAACTTTGTATAAGAAATCATCTGACGGAACATTGTTGAGATATTTGGATGACGTGGAGGCAAAAGGTGGTGAAGCAATTTATGAAAAGAGATTTGATCTATCGATATGGTCCACTAGAAAAGATTATATCTAATAATGCCCAGAACTTCAATGGTAAGATGATAATAGAACTCTACGCTAGATGAAAAATCAAGCATTCCAATTCCTCGCCATATAGGCCAAAGATGAATGGTGCGGTAGAAGTTGCTAACAAGAATGTCAAGAAGATTATTCAGAAGATGATATTCATCTACAAGGATTGGCATGAGATGTTGTTATTGGCCCTTCACGCGTACTGCATCGCAGTCTGAACCTCAATAGGAGCCACCTCATATATGTTGGTATATGGAATGGAGGCGGTGATGCTTTTAAAAGTTGAAATCCCCTCATTAAGAGTATTGATAGACTCTAAGCTAGAAGAGGTAGAGTGGGTAAAAGTTAGATATGAATAGTTGAATCTGATCAGTAAAAAGAGGATAGCTGCAATTTATCATCATCACGGATGACCAAATCATATGATAAGAAGGTCTGACCTCGAGGATTCCATGAGGAGATCTTGTACTGGAGAAAATATAGCCTTTACCAGGAGAAGATCAGAGTAAATGGGTGCCAAACAATAAGGGCCCTTACGTGGTAAAGAAAGCGTTCTCGGGAGGAGCTTTATTGTTATCTAGAATGGATTGAGAAGATCTAGTTAGACTTGTGAATGCTGACTCTATAAAGAAATACTATGCTTCCGGATCCATAAAATAAAGTTCGGCCATGAATTCTCTCTGTAAAAAACCTTTTCTTCATAAAGCGCATGATCTCATAGCATTCAAAATCTTTTACTTAAAAAAAAAAAAAACTGTTTTTACACATGACTAAGAAGATGACTCCATCCATTCTCAAAATTGGAGGGATCCCAAACCAAATTTAAACCTGATAGGTTTTGTACACCACACTAGGGGGCAAAAAGCGCACATAGGGGTCTATTAGTGAACCAAAGCCCAAAGGGGTATCATTATAGAATTGTTGAAACACCTTTTATGAGAGTTGCTTAAAACAAAACTTGATGATTGCATTAAAAGTTTCAGTTTTCATGAATAAAACTAGATCCTTTGAGTTTTCCTCTGAAAATAATTTCTTAAAAAATGGAAAAAGACGATTAAAACATCTGCAAAAGTATAATAAAAGACTATTCAATGGAGCAAGAAAGGGCCCCATAAGAAACTAGAGATCTCTTCACCAAGCATAAGAAGGATAGGACATATAGAGCATGGAGCATATTCCAGTTCCAGAGGATAGGTCGGGCAAACAAATGGAAACAAGAGCTCGAAGAAGGCTACAACGAAAAAGGGGGCCTAGGTTTCCAAAAATAGGTAAACAAAAACATGCATGCTATATTATCATAACACTAACCTGTCATGAAAGGTGTGACGAAAGCCAAATAGTTCCAAGTTTTGGGATTCGCTGAGATACGAAATCTCAGGTCAACGGAACTACGAAAAAGAATATGAATTGTGAACCAGCACTGCTTCATTACTCGAGGTAAGATAATTTCTTTTGAAATTCAAAACGGGTAGGTCACCCATCACAATGAGACCATCATTTTTTCTGGGTAGGTCACCCATTAGAATGAGACCATTCTCCATCTTCTTTTTTTTACCTGGGTAGGTCACCCATTATAATGAGGCCATTCTTCCCCCTGGGTAGGTCACCCATAAGAATGAGACCACTCTTCCTCTTTTCCACTTGGGTAGGTCACCCATCACAATGAGACCACTCTTCCTTTACTGGGTAGGTCACCCCAATTAGAATGTAGGACCAATGGCTATTCTCCATCTTTTTTTACCTGGGTAGGTCACCCATTATAATGAGGCCATTCTTCCCCCTGGGTAGGTCACCCATAAGAATGAGACCATTCTTCTCCTTTTCCACTTGGGTAGGTCACCCATCACAATGAGACCATTTTTTCTGGGTAGGTCACCCATTAGAATGAGACCATTCTCCATCTTTTTTTTACCTGGGTAGGTCACCCATTATAATGAGGCCATTCTTCCCCCTGGGTAGGTCACCCATAAGAATGAGACCACTCTTCCCCCTTTCCACTTGGGTAGGTCACCCATTAGAATGAGACCATTCTCCATCTTTTTTACTTGGGTAGGTCACCCATTATAATGAGGCCATTCTTCCCCTGGGTAGGTCACCCATAAGAATGAGACTACTTTTCCCTTCTCTCCACTTGGGTAGGTCACCCACCACAATGAGACCATCTTGCATTTGGGTAGGTCACCCGTCAGAATGAGACCATCTTGCATTTGGGTAGGTCACCCGTCATAATAAGACCACACACACATTTTTGTATTGGTTTTGGTTAAAGGAGATTGCCAGATGGGATCTCAGGTTAAGCCAACCACACACAGAGTCATGTGGCTATAATAAGATAAAAATGGCACAAGAGGATAAGGAGAAGAAACCTTTGTAACACTACGGGGAACCTTTAGTATATATACTTTATGTCCACAAGAAAAAAATTATTTTTTCAATGTGGGATTTGAAGCCTTTTAGTATATATACTCTATGTTTACAAGAAAAAAAATTATATTTTTTCAATGTGGGATAAAAAAAAATTTTGGTTTAAATACTTCAACTTAAAAGGATAACATAATATCTTTTTAATGTGAGATTTGAAGGATTTGAAACCTTTTCGTATATATACTCTATGTTCACAAGAAAAAAATTATGTTTTTTTAATGTGGGATAAAAAACTTTTTTGATTTAAATACTTCAACTTAAAAGGATAACATAATATCTTTTTAATGTATGATAAAAAAACTTTTTGAAATATTCTTTTAAACTTCATTATTTACAACATGTATAGCCTATATTCACATGAATTGTTTTTTAATTTTTTTCATATGAAATATTAAAACTTCAATAATATTTTTTAATTTTTCTGGGTTGACCCGTGTAACCCGCTACCCGACCCCTTGGTCGGGTCAACCCCCGGATCGGGTTTGATAACTATGTCATATGTACATTTTATTTGAATAAAAAAACTTTTTAAGGCAAAAGTAATTCATAAATATTGTTATATAATAGTATTTGTAATGCGAAAAGACATTACAATTTTATAATATTAAAATATAAATATTAACAAAACACTAAAGATTGGGTTATTAAAGTATTACCATGTATCATTATTTTTTTTATTCGATTATCTCAATTTCATGACTTGATCCATGATGGTTAAACCACCCATGATCATTCTAGAAATTATCACTAGAGTAGGGACGTTTGCTACTATAGAGAGAAGGAAATTGTTCTTGATTTTAAATAGGAACAAAGGTGAGCTGCTGGTTGGAATGTCTTGACATCACTGTTTTGTCGAATAGAGAGGTGCTAAAGATTATTCATTTTGATAACCTCAAGGCGTGGTAAAAAAAAAGTATAGTTTATTAAAGCTTACTGCTCTTGTGTAAGCTATAAGAGCGATGAATAAGTTGAGATTGAAATTAGAAGCATTAAGAGGTTTGCCAACGGGTGCAAACTCATCATTATAAGTTTTCTACATTTTAAGTAGGTTATGACATTTTCATCGGGTATTTAACGTAATTTAATTAGAGTTGACTGTATAAACATGATGTGTGTTCTGAAGAGAGGGGATAATGTCATTGCTAAAACAGTTCGAATAACATGAGATGTGGTGTAACCAATAATTAAAGACAATACATCAACGAAGAAGGAGGCAATCAGTGTGCTTATAAGTGGTTGGCTATATTGCATTCACATGGTATAGGTCAGATGACTTCTATGATGTTATAAGTGATAATGGTTTTGACAACGTATGAATGAAGTCATTTATGAACTTAAATAAGTTTTGGCCAATTAGAAAAGGTTGAACCTCTACTTTTCAAAAAAATAAAATATATAATTGTTAATTGTAAGTTTTAGAAAGAGGTAGTATTGAGCAACTTGAAGGTTGCAACTATTGTAGCTGGGTGTATAGATATGGTACGTGTTATGAAGAGAAAGGCTAGTGTCAATGATATAATGGCTCAAATAGTATAAGATGTGGTACAATCAATAATTAAAGACAATGCCTTAATGGAGAGAGAGGTAATCAGTGTGCTCATGAGTAGTTGTTCATGATGCATCTACATGGTATATGTTGGATTGAATTCTATGATGTTATTAGTGATAATGGTTTTGGTAGGGCATGAATGACTGTCATTTATGAACTTCAATATGTCTTAGTCAATTTAAAAGGCTGGACCTCTACTTTTCAAAAAACATAACTGTTGCTTGTAAGTTTTAAAGTGAAATAGCAGTGAGCATGTTGAAGGTTGCTACTATTGTGGGTTTATTGAGCAGAACTAACTCTATTAGGTTTGTTGTGGGTTGTGATATGGAGAAGGTTTGTGAAGGAGACATTTTTCTAGAGTAATCATGTGTGTAGTTATGCAATAGGCTCTCACACCATAACATAACAAGAGAAAACACTAATTGAGAGAAAGTGGGAGAAGTTGTCGTGAGTTGCAAAGTATTCTAGCAGTTTTAATGCATTTTCTAATGATGAATTATGTATATTTGTTATATATATATATAAGGATAATCAACCCTAATAGATTATGTATAATGGGCCCTAATATAATAAATATAGTAATGATAATATAATTAGTATAAGGATAGTCAACCCTAATGGTTTATGTATAATGGGCCCTAATATAATAAATATAGTAATGATAATATAATAGATAATTAAACCTAGAATCATATTGAATCATATTGTTTCAATATAGAACACTTCGTGATATGGGTACAAACAACTAGGTTGATATTATATAATCTATAAAAATAATTTTCTCAATTGTGGAGATACTTGTGAAGAGTTGATATATATAAAGATTATAAAAGTATGCAATATGCATTTTCAATGAAAAGCTTATAAAACAAATTTTCATTTAGTCAATACAAAAACAATTAACAATAAAAAGAATCCATAAATCTTTAGTTCAATTTTTTAATAAATAATATGTCGCAGGGACATCTTAGAGAACTAAGGGTAAAAATGGATGAGTCACTACTTAGTTTTATAATAATTAAAAACTCTAACTAGTCTTTAGAGTTCTAGATAATGAGTTGGTTATGGTAATAGGAAAGATGACTATCATCTTATTCATCCTACTAAAAGTAAGTTGTATTGTTGATTGTTTTTAATGATAAAGATACATATTATACTCTTGCTAAGGATTTGCCTGAACTAATGTATTCATATGTGTTAAAAACTACTAAAACCTATAATAGTGATTTGGGACTTAGGCCTAACAAGGGATGTTGGGTCCAAGAGGATGGTGAATGATAAATTGGACTCTAAGACCATTTCTTGGATTGAATTCAAAATGAGCATGAAGATCTCCACTCACACTCAACAGGATTTAATGGAGACATTAACCCCGTCCAAGTTTGTTTGCAATGATGGGGAAATATCTTAGAATGTAAAAAAAATCTAAACATACATTTGACATATTGATAAAATACAAAGAATATGTACAAACACGAGCAAAAACAAAATTCACACTATATATTTTTTAAAAAAGAAAACAAATGTTATCACCTCAAAGGCGACTCTAATGGTAAGATAGTGGTTTATTATATGATAAAAAAGTGAATCAAAAGGATACCATTCAACTCATAAATTAAATTCACATTTAAATAAAACAATATACATATACAACTCTTAAAAAACATATCAATTTTTTTTTTGTTTTCACCTTCCAAATAATAGGGTCTGTTTAATTATCGCACTATTTATAGTTTGAAGAAAAATAACATAAACAATTAAAAATGTTTTCTAGGAAAAAAAAATAACAAAGTTTCAACATCCAATTGGCAGAACTCATTTGATGATCTATCAATGGGTCAATTCTTTGATAAAAATTTGAAATCCTTTATATGTGTGTGTGTGTGTGTGTGTGTGTGTGTGTGTGTGTGTGTGTGTGTGTGAAAAATACCCGTACTGTTTTTTTAGAAAAATCATTAAAAGAATAAAAACTACATATAGATCAATGAGTCAATACATATAATTAAACACACCACATCACACATCCATCATTCTCATATATAAATCAATAATGGACTCAACAAAAAATAATCCTCAACAACATCATTAATATATAAACTTAAGCACCATACTCATCAAATTCACAAACACACCATGTCAAATTATTACATAAATAAATTAGTCAATCACAAAATTTAACATAAATCAATGTGTTAAGGTTTGAGATTGACCTCTAAAAATTATAGAATTAAACTAAAAACAATATGGAAAAATAATGGCAAAGGCGACGAGTGTTCTTGACGAGGTGTGACATGTAATACATACATGGTTAATGGACTTGCAAAACAATATAAAGAACTATGGTTTTTTTAGTGGAAATTATAGGTGATGTGTTTGGGTTACCTTTGGGTTTGATTTTAAATGTTTATGGTTGAGTTTAAGACTAATATTTTTTCATGGGTTTTAGGCTAAAAAGGAGTTGTGATTTCATGTTTTATTAGGCAAGGATTCACAACGTGGAGGGATGTGGTGGTTGATCATTATTTTTTTGGTTAAAGTTACTGGTTAATTGACAATGAAAATGGAAGAAAATGGGTTGTTTGACTTGTGGAGAAGATGAGTGTTTTGTGTTTTTCGGTTGGATGGTTTTGGGGTGGATTTGGTGATAGTGAAAAAGAAGAACAGTGATGTTATAAAAGGTTAGATGGAGAGAGACTAGTAGTTTGAGTTGGGCTGCTAATCAGAGATGACAATGGTGTTTAGGTAGATTGACAATTGATATGGCTATAATGACTTGTATGGGTTATTGAGGACAATGACGAGATGGAGGAGAAAAGGACTATGATTGTGGCTTAACTAGATATAAAGGAAGAAAATGAATGGATGGAAGATGACAACTGGGTTTGGTTGGGAAAATAAAAGATGAAGGCTAGGATTTTGAAATGGAGAGAGATAGTCTTTTTTTTTTATCAGATGAACTAATTTTTGAATGATTTTTTCTACTTTTCTCTCTCTTTTTCTTACTCTATAATATCTTTCCTCTAATCTTTTTTTTTTCCCTTGAGTTTTTGGTTTTCTCTACTTGATTTATCATGTATTTTTCATGTCTAAGTTCTTTTAGGCTTTTCTCTTCGTTTTTACAGTGTATCTGCTTCTTTTATTCTAAGTATATAGTTTTTTTATAGCTCAGGATTTGCTTATTTTTAAGTTCTTCTTATCTTCTCATCTCTACATATCCCTATATTTTCATCTCACAATTATTTTGGAGAAAGGTTCAAACTTTTTATATTTATTTCGATCCTTTTTTCTTCATTCACATGTCGTTTCACTTCCTATTTTTTTCTCAATTTTTTTATGTTGGAAAAAAGGAGTATTGCTCTAGTTCCGCGTGTAAATAAGTAATATATAAGATAGATAGATTTAATATTGTTTTGGTTGGAGTTGGTGGTTGATCGATAATTAAAAAAATGAAAACATGGTTGTTCGACGCGTAAAGAATATAAGTGTTTATTGTTTTGGGTTGGATGAGTTCTTAGGTGGATTTGGTACTGGTGAGAGAGGAGAACAATGATGGTGAAAGGTGAGATGGAGAGAGATTATCAACTGGAGTTGGGTTGTTAATCGAATATAGTAGTGGTATTTAGGTATATTGACAATTGATATGGTTGTTTAGGTATTTAGAAGAACAATAAAGAAGAAAAGGAATGTAATTATGGTTTGTGGCTTAGCTGAAAATAAAGGAAAGAGATGGATGGTTGATAAAAGATGGTTGTATTTTGTTGGCAGAATGGAAGATGAAGGCTAAGGTTTTGTAAGGGGGAGAAAGTCTTTTTTTTTTTTTGGATCAGTTAGACTAATTCTTTTAGGGTGTTTTCTACTTGTTTTCTTTTTTTTTCCTTACTCTCCAATATATTTGGTTTTCTTTATTTGATGTCTTGTTATTTTTTCTGTGTTTGGGTTCTCTTAGTTTTTTCTTAATTTTTATCAATGTATCCTTTCTTTTTTTTCTATGTATCTAGTCTAGCCCAGACTTTTCTTATCTTTTCAACTCTTCTTATCCCTCATCTCTTCATATTCTCATATCCCTCTCTTCTTATCTCACATTCTTTTTTGAAGAAAAGTTTAAACTTTTTATATTTATTTTGGTCCTTATTTCTTCATTTGCTTCTTGTTTCACTCTTTATTTTTATTTATTTTTTCTCATTTTTTATGTTGAAAAATAGAGGTAAAAATGTTTTATGACATAATGTATCTTTAATTTTTGATTTATTGTCAAGATAATAGAATTTAATATAGTAGACTCTTGTTTCACGTGTAAATAAGTAATATATAAGATAGATGAATTTAATTTTAATAGTAAGTTTATCTCTCTTTTGGTATTAGGAGTAGTATTTATTTCTTATTTTTTTCCCTTAAGATTATTTAGGGATGGATGAAGGAAGGTGAAAAAGTGAAAGGAAGAAGAAAGTATAAGTAATAATAAAAAAAATAAGAGAAAAAGTGAAAGGATGAAGTAATAAGAAAGTATTTGTTCATTGTTTTTGCTCTAACCTACACCGTATACACACACTTATAAGAAAAAGTATAAGATTACTTTATTACCCTTGACTTCACATTATAATTAATGATTACTCCTAACAACACTCCCTCTCAAGATATGGTATAAATATCTCTCATACATATCTTGAAAGTAATGTGGAACAACCTACTACTAAGGCTCTTATTAAATACATCAATTAATTGTTCTTCAGTTTTTACAAATGAGATACAAATAATCTTTTCATTCAACTTCTCATTGATAAAATGTTTGTTAACCTCAACATGTTTTGCCCGATCATGTTAAAAAAAAGATTATGAGCAATGTTGATAGCTACTCTATTATCACAGAATAACGATATAGGACCACCAACAGTTATTCCAAGCTCATACATTAGATTTTTAAGCCATAAAAGTTCACATACTTTATGTGTCATTACTCAATACTCTACTTCTACACTAGACCAATCTACATCTAGATATTGTGCTTTTATTAGTGGTAATCTAGTCTTATGAATGAGTAAAAAACAAATTATTTCCCTATTATCTCCCTGAACTATTTTTTTTCTAGTTCCTTATCACTCCTATATTTTTTGACTCGTGCTGAATTTTCATCTCCTTCTTCCCTCTCCCTTTGATTTGCTCCTTTTAATTATGGTCCAGGATTTAACAAATAAGCAGGGGATACTAAGAACATACCCTCACTTTCATCGACCTTCTTTTGAGGTGTGAGTTAACAATATATGACTTATTCTCATAAAAAGCTACATCCATGTTGACAAATATTTTTCTACTTGAAGGGTAATAACATTTATACCCTCTTTGAATAGCTAAGTATCCAATAAGAATACATTTGAATGCTTGTGGATCCAACTTCCTAACAACTTATTTATGATCCTAAACAAAACAAACAAACCTAAAGGTTTTTTGCAGGATAATTTAGGAACTCCCTTAAGAACTCTTATTGGAATCCTATTAATGAGATATGTTGTTGTAAAAAACTCATATCCCCAGTAGTTTTTGGAAAAATTCCTTGTGAACATGAGAGAGATCTAGCAATTGTTTATTTTTTTGCTTAACTGCATAATTTTGATTTAGTGTATCTACATAACTAGTCTAATACAGAATCCCATGTTCCAATAAATATCTTTGAAAAACTTCATTCATCTACTCAATACCATTATCACTCTTTAATATATGAACTTTATCATTAAACTGTGTAGAGATCATGTTATGGAACCTCTTAAAGTAAGAAGACATTTTACTTTTATTATGCATCAAATAAACCAAAGTATTACAACTATAACACTTAATAAAAGTAACAATCCATCTACAATTAGATAAGAAAACAGATTGATTAGGACCCCAAACATCTTAGTGAATCACCATAAAAGTTTACTATTTCTATTATGAGTTGAGGAATAAGAAGCATGTATATGTTTAGCAAATCACAAGCATCACAAGATAAGGTTTTTGTAGTACATTGCTTAGATTATGCTAGAAATAGGTTTCTTAAAGCTACAATTGATGTATCATTGAAGTAATTCTTCATTGACATCCTTATAAATGGTCACCATAGCCAATCATTTTCTTTGTCTTCAAGTCTTTCAATACACAATATGTGGAATAGAATGAGACTTCACACTTTTAAATCATTAGTTATTTTAGTTACATATATAGAAGATTAGCAGAGAATTGGGAAATATGAAGAACTGAGGTTAAATATAAAGTAGGAGTATATTGGATTAAACTTTTATCAGAAATGGAGGCTGGAGAACCATCAACTATACATACTTTATCTTTACATGAGAAAGGATTATAAGATGAAAACTTTTTGAAAGATCGAGTCATATGATAATTAGCTCTTGAATCTATAACTCAATGATCAGAATCAAAAAGGGTGGAAGAATTAGAAGTTATTATCGGCATACCTGCATATGCAAAATTGGATGAAGATAAAGGATCAAGTTTGGCCATTAAATGTCTAAGTGTATGAACCGCTTATTTGGACAAAGTTATAATGTTTGATTGACTATTATGAACTACACTCTTAGTTATCTCTTACACATGAATTTGTGATCTAGGAAAAACTATTTTTCCCACCTTATCTTTTTGAATGATGTCTATGTAACTTCCATTATATCTCATTGTGTGTTTAGTTCATCCACAATAATCACCTTTTAATTGTTCTTTATCTGCTAACCTTGGTTAATTAAAACGTGTAAATCCTCATCTAAAGTTTTTCTAATTAGAGTTACCTATCATGATTGACCTTTTATAAGTAACAATGCACAACATTGCATTTTTCCTATTTTTCTTTTGCTGAATATGAGAATACGTCTGCTTCAAGAAAGGGAAAAGCTCTCTCTCTCACAACTTAAACTCTAATATGGTCATACTCAATGTTTAACCTAGCTAGAAAGTCATAAACATGTTTCATATCAATTAGTTTTTCAAACTTAATAACATGTAGACATTTCATGTTGTTTGGTTTCTTGAACCTTTTTTTATAACTCATAAACTTGTGCATCATTGTCCAATTATGAGCATGTTAGGCTAGCAACATTCTAATTTTTTTAAGCAGAATCCAAAAGGAGATAACCCTGAACAATCGAAGGTTGCATAGAGTTGATGAGTTAGGACATAACTAGAAAGTCTCCTAACTCCCATTTAGCAAATGGTGAGTTGTTAGGTGTTGGTCTTTTTTTTTTCCTGTGATATACCCATACAATCCACATGCCTTGATAAACAACATATAGGATTAGGACCAAGCTAAATAATTATTTCCATTTAATTTGATAGAGTTGGGTAAAATCTTCACTCATAACTCTAACTTGACTCCCACTACTCTTACCAGATATAATACTTGTTTTATCAGTTGTACTCTTCCATGTCATATTCACAACTCTACCAAAGATTATATATTTGACCACTGTTAGAACCCAACTAGTCATTGATTAATAATCATCTCGCTAACTTAATTACAACCAACTATTATCACTTAATCCAAGAAGCAAACCTTTGGTTCATAAGATTCAGACAGCTGAAACCTAATATTTTTCCCTACAAAATTAACAGCTCAAATAACAATTGTTAGTGAGACATTAAGGCTTTTGTTCATTGATTCAATGAATTTCTGAAAGTATAATCTAAACATTATGGTGATGTCGTACTGACATCAACATGTTGTCATTACTGATATCAATAAAACAATTAACATCCTTTTAAAACAACGACGATTGAACTCACTAGATCTAGTTGTTGTACTCTAATAACATGTTTTTTCTAAGATTATTTGGAAATGGATAAAGAAAGGTGAAAAGATGAGAGGTAGAAGAAAGAGGAAATAAAAGATGAAATGACAAGAAAATATTTGTTTTGGCACTAGACTACACTGCATGTGTGTGTGTGTGTGTGTGTGTGTGTGTGTATAAAGTATAAGAAAATTTTATCATCCTTAACTCTACAATATAATTAATGATTGCTCCTAACAACATTTTTAGCAAGATAAATTTTTAATGTTAGTTAACTTGTATTTGAAAGATTGATTTGTCTTAATTATATCGATTATGCTATAAAGCTTCATTTTTTTTATTAGTTATGCTCCTGTCTACAAAACTAAAAAACTTTAACTCGAAATTTTGTGATTAAAATATAGAAATGTGTAATGAACTATAAGATAATATTTAGTATGCTGGACAAATATGGATGAGATATAATATTATTTTTTTGTGAAGTTGCTTGGTGTATTTTTGGACAATACAAAAATCAATTTTTGTCATGTCCAAGGTGTTCTAATTGAGAAGTTTTTGTCCCACTAAAAGAGATAGGACAAGCTTATCAAATTCTCTATATAAGGATTAACTCATATTGATCCAGATCAATGTAAAGATAAAAGTGATGATTATCATTATTTTAAAACTCGACTAGAGAGTTGACCTGGAGCACGAGATTGGGGTCACGAGTCTGGTTGACCATTAATCCAAGTCAATATAAAAGCTAAAAATTATTATTAGCATAGTTTTAAAACCTAACTTGGAAGTTGACCCAAGACAAGACTCGAATCACAAGTCGAGTTGACCTCTGACTCAGGTCAACTTAAGAATAAAAATGATTAATCATAGTTTTAAAATACAACTCAAGGGTTGACCTGGGTCACAGATCAAGTTGACCATTAACCTAAATCACCATAATAATATAAATAGTTATTATCAGTTTTAAAACCCAACTAAAAAGTTGACTTGAGACAAGGCCTGAATCACGAGTCGAGTTAACAACTTACCAGGATCAACATAAAAATAAAATTAATTATTATCATAGTTTTAAAATCCGACTTGAAAGCCAACCCAGAACAAAGCCAAGGGAGTCAAGTTGACCAATGACTAGGGTCAACATAAATATACAAATGATTATTATCATAATTTTAAAACCCGATTTAAAAGTCACCATAATAATATAAATAGTTATTATCAGTTTTAAAACCCAACTAAAAAGTTGACTTGAGACAAGGCCTGAATCACGAGTAAGTTAACAACTTACCAGGATCAACATAAAAATAAAACTAATTATTATCATAATTTTAAAACCCGACTTGAGAGCCAACCCAGAACAAAGCCAAGGGAGTCAAGTTGACCAATGACTAGGGTCAACATAAATATACAAATGATTATTATCATAATTTTAAAACCCGATTTAAAAATCAACCCAGAACAGGTTGAATCACGAGTTAGAAAGATCAACTCAGGTTGACCCAAATCAAGATAAAAATAATTATTATAGTTTTAAAACCTGACTCGAAAATCAACGTGAGACAAGACTTGAGTAATAAATTAAAAAGATCAATCCAAGTTAGCCCAAATAAAATAAAACAAATCAAAACATTCTTGTTTTGACTAAGAAAAGTACAAAAAAATATACTTAATTTTTTATCTATGTTTTATCTTGAGGTCAAATGTCAACCCAGGTTTTTTATCAGATCAATTCTTTTTTTATTTTTTCTCGAACCCAAACCACTCAAGTCTCTAAATCAACCTTATCCCATCCATGTCAATCAAACATAAAATAAAATAAATTATCCAATCTAGTCCAACACACACCAAACACAAATCAAGACAATTACTTATTCAGTCAAATCCTATGAGATTCAATTAATATTTTCCAGCATACCAAACAATACCTAAAATACCATATCATGGTTACATGCCCCGCTAGACATAATTAATTTTCTTACTCAAGCTATGTCATCTCATGGAGAGGTCAAGTAGAGGAAGCAAACAGACGATGTAGCACATAAAAACTGAAAAATAGAAAGCCAAACCCATTCTTCTCAATACGCCTAATTCAAAAAAGAATACTGAAAAAACCTTCAGAGGTCTTGAGAGGCCATTTCCTTCCTGCCACACTAAGAGAGCTGAAGGGGCCTTTCATTTGAAATAGGAACTCCCATAAAGCATGTGTACGCTGATGGTAGCTAGCAAATTCATTACCACGATAACGAAACCAACCAACTACAACCTATCCTAAGAATTCTATGCTAAAATTGTATAATGTGATAGCAAACGTCCCAAAAATTAGCAGGCACTTGCAACCACATTTGGAGCAACGTTTTCAGATGATACAGCGGATGTAGCATCCCTGCCAGAGTTTTCAACAGTTAAATCTGATCCATTCTCTTCTTTCCCGTTTACCTCTCCATTCATCTTCACAGATTCAAGTGGTGTAGCACCAGCTGGTTCCTTTATGGAGGCTGCATCTGTTTGCAAACTCTCTTTCCCAATCGCAGCAGACTTCCCCTCTGAAATCTGTCACTCAAAGAAAGTTTTACAAGCCTAATCAGCACCGCAAGGACATTAAATAATCTCTCCTAAAGACGGAAATATTCAGAGTAAAATTACAAAACAGAAGCAAATCTTGCCTGCTTGTGAATATTGTGCTTGGCCCTTTTTTCCTGCATGATTCTTTCACGACCTGCATAAAAACTAAAATCATCCAGGATTGATGTCTTTCCCTTGTGATCCTTGAATATTTTAAGAATTTGAACACCCTTCTCAAAGATAACCTAACAGCCACAAATAAACAAGATTAAATGATAAACACTATGGTCGAGAGCCACCCCAAAATATACACACATAGAAAAGAGGTGGGGCAGAGGGGTGAAGAAGGGAGGGAGGGGTGAAGAAAATAATTTAATTACCTCTTGGGTATCCCTACTATTGGTCACAGGCTTGTTTTCATTGTTTTCAAGTGTAATATGCCTCAAACAACCATTTGGAACATCCTTAATAATATGCCACTTTAAAGGAAAGCAACCGGTCCACTTGTCCTGCTGCCAGTACTCAACAGTTTTGTTAAAATCAACAGGCCCCACCATCTCTGCCAAACCAACAAATTGCCCACTGGTGTTGACCTTGAAAAGCAAATATTCAAGATTGTTAAAATTAGGAAAAATATGAATTGATAAACTCAACTTGTAGTTGGTACAGCACTAATACTCACTGAGAATAACAGAAATACAGGACAGTCACCAGGATTCTCTTTGCCCTGTTTATATGCAGCATCCAGCTTCTTATTCCCGTTAGGCGTGCTTGTCCACACACTATATTTGATGCTCTTGTGGACATCATCCTCACTGAATGATTTAATAACAAAGAACTTTGCATCTGAGTATTCTTCAGGAAAGTCTTCCTTATTGTACTGTTCCCTGTCTGGAATTTGGAGCAAATTCTCATCCCTATTACTCTCGGACAATGGGAGGTTCTGCCCCTCTGCTGTTTGTGTGACAGCTCCAAATTCCTTGTGGTTCCTGAAACTCTTGGCCCTCGGTCCTCTATTTAGCTCATTCAAACCATCCCGGTTCTCATTTCCATAGCCATGGCCCCTGGATTTGTACTTGTTATCAACAACCACCCACCCACGTCCATTTGTCCATGAGTTATAGGCATAAGATCCAAAATCAGCACCAGCTCTGCTTCCATATTGACCATACATCCTGTTTCCATATTGACCATACATCCTGTTGTTTGGATTCATCAAGTTCATGTACCCAGATGCTTGGTCCATGCCAGATATTGGTCTTGTAGGATGAGTGTTCTGAGAGCAGATCAATAAATCAGAAATAATTAAACTGCTAATATATTTCAAACTGGAAACTACAAGAAAACACAAGAACTATAAAACACAGAACTTGACAAAAACTAAACAACATAAAATAACCAGATAAAAAGAAAAACTTGGGAGGCTTCTTCAAGTTTTAAATATATCACTTCTGCTGGGTACTGAAAACCCTTAAATCAAACCAAAACAAAGAGGCTTCTATAACTAAATCATGGTCATGGTCTCCAAAATAAATAAATAATCATACAAATAAAGATCAAAATACAATAATTTGATTTGCAAATAATGTAAATAATCTAAAGCTTAAAATAAGAAACAGGTAAGACTGCTGGTTTACACACCAGTGTTGATGAGAACCCTGCACCAGCTGCTGGTCCGTTGCTTCTATTTACACTTCCAGCATTCACTTTGTTATTGGAGTTTCTTGTAGCAGTACCAGCAGAAAAAGGTACTTTGTCAGCTGTACCTGAGGATGCTACATGCCCTTGAGAGTGATTGGGCTGGTTAGAGGGGTAGAACAAGCCTGCAGAAGTTGACGGCTGGTAAAAAGAACCAGGATACTGGTACTGCTGCTGTGCCCCATATAGCTGGCCATCATATCCCATGGTAGGAATGGGTGAATTTGGAGGCAGATATGTTCCAAAAGGCGCATAACCATAGCCTTGGTTATAAATGAAGTTTCCATTATCGCCATAGAAATCCTGCCCAATAGAAAACAAAATTTCAACCCCTAAGATAACTGATAGCTATTACTCGCTTGCAGTTCCACAGATTATACCCTCAATACTATGCAACAAATAAAAAAGGCAATCTAGCTTATAAAGTTCAGACATAATACCACCCAGCAATTAAAAGTTATCAAAATAATTTTAACATAGAGGCAACTCAACACCAGATTTCAAGTAAAAGAAGATTCATTGCCGAATATTTAGATGCTCTTGAAGTCAAAAGTGAGACCCTCTCTCCTATTTATAGTGGAAAGGTTTGATAAGACATTAAATAGGTTGAACCACAAATCCCATTTAATCAAACAATAAGCAAACCCTCATCCAGTATGAAAGATTCAGAAACCATTTCTCATGCAACCTTAAATATAGCATGTACCACAAATAAGCAACAAGAAATTACTGCAGCTGTTCTTGAGTTTGAACTTGAGAGATTAGATTTTCTACCATATTTAATCTTCTAGAGTAGTTTTCTACTCATTGTCATAGCTATGATAGACTGAAGAAGAATGCACAGATTGCTAATGATCAGGAAAATTACAAATGATGATAGCTTGACCAGTCTAATCAACTTAAATACCCATTTTAAAAGATGTAGGGCAATATACTCAGTACACATCTTGCCTCCATTATATGCAATCAACAAATATCCATTAGGGAAAAAGGTACACATTTGGGTCTACATGAAGAGGCATTGTAGACCGTTGTAGAGCTTGGTTGTATTAGAAGCCAAGTCACTTGATCCATAGTGACAAGTGGAAGGCTATACCATCAATTCACTATAGAATCAAACAATGTCACATATGGGATTCTAAAAAATCAAGAGTCAAGATTCCAAGATACCTTCGTAGCAGGTGCAGGATTTCCAGCAGTCTTGGTCTGAGAATCTAATGACAAGTTCTCTAGCAAACCTGCAGCTTCTGTGAGAGTATATGTAAAGGACCAACGAAAGAGGTCGGTCATACATGGCAAGAAACATTCATCACCAAATAGCAGAACAAAACAAAAAGTCTCAGTCTTTATCCTTGAAGGCACATCTAGCATGATTAACAGCATCCCAAAATACATATAAAATACCATTCTTGTCCAGGAAAATATTTAATTCATAATAAGCACCAAAAAATAATAAACCCCACATTTATAAACTGGTTCAAAAGCTTAACAGGACATGTGAAACTCATTCATTTACAATTTCACATTCACGTCCCATGAGAAAACCCAACATCAAAAGAATTCTTCAAAGATAGATATTAAATAGAAAAATAGAAACTTCAAATTCAAAGCCCGCACATAAATATAAACCCCCCCTGCACAAATATCACAAAAGGAAAAAGAAAAAAAGGGGAAAAAAAAAAACTCAGTCAACACCATTTCAATCAACCAAGTCACCATACATGCATAAATAACACATATAAAATCAAGAAAGTAAAAATTCAGCACAAAATTGATTTAAGAACGCAACTTTACTGACTTCTCCAAATCTATACATAAAACCCAACAAAACCCATGTTCCAAAGAACCCAAAAGCATAGAAAAGGCATTAAAAAGAACAAAACACAAATAATTCAAAGACAAAGTAGCATCAGAACACTCCAAATCTTGCAAAAGAAAAAACAAATCCCAAATAAGAGGAGAAGGCAAGGATACTGTCAGTAGCAGAAGGAACAGCTGCCATGACGTTGTTGATGAGATATAGATCGAAGGAGCGACAGAGAAACCCTGGGAGGAGGCGGGTGTTGGGTGTTGGGGTTTCAGTTGTTTTAGGTCGAGTAGTGAAAGAAGAACTTAAGAGAGAAGGCTTGGAGAAGGGGGTAGCCGCCAAAACATCCCCCAAGACCTAGGGTTTTTATTATTATTCAAAAGACAACACAATAGCTACCAAGAAACGGTGTGTGTGTCTCAATTGCACCACGAGTCCCACTAGATTAGATTTTCTTGGCATATATTTTACCTTTAGTTTTTCCTCTTGGAGTAGTAGATAGAGAAGAGACTAAAAGATGGAAAGAAAAGAAGATAGTGGTGATTTTGCACGTGTATCTGTCATAAATGCTGCTTTGAAGTTGAGGGTAATTTACCACCCAAATCATGTTCTTTAGCATCAGCTACTCATTGCCTGCGAACTGTCACGGGTGACTTTTCATTTTAAAGTGTTTTTTTAAAGAATATATATTAAAAAAATATTTTTTTTTTATTTTTAATATCAATATATTAAAATTATTGAAAAACAAATTAAAAAAAATTAATTTAATATTTTTTTAAAAAAAAAAACACACTTAAATAGTTAGAAATACAATTCTAAACATTTACATGATAGTGGATCAACATGATGCTCTTTCCACTTGACCTCCACATCAATCTGGGTTTTAAAGTGAATTGAATGAGTATTAACTGTGTGATCAGTTAAATTAAATTTTTAAATAATCTAAAAAAATAGAAATTTTCATAAAAGACAATAAATAAATAGTAGAGGAAAATTTTAATTTTTTTTATTGAAATTATCTTTTTATTGGTGCAAAGTTTTTTAAAACAAAAATTGTTTTTTTTTATTAACAACATAATTCATTGAATTGAAAGCAATAACAATTAGAAAATAAGTTTGGAGAAACTATAATGGTTTGAAATAAAAAGGAAAAATTGTATGTTTTTAATAAAAATAAATAAATTCTCCTATTCACAATTTTTTTTTACTTTTGGTGAAAACATATTTTTTTTATGAGTGTTTTTCTTAAGTAAAAATTTATTATGATTGTGAAAGCAAGCTTCAATTAAGAAATAAAAAGATCATGAATCAATCATCTCTTCCTAATTATATAAAAAAATTAAGAACAATAAATTTAAAAACAAAATTGTATAAAAATATTACAATTAAAAAATTAAAAAAAAAATGAATATTTTATTCTCATTCAATATTAATAAGCAAATAATTTTAAAAAATTTACATATCAAGCAAATACATAATTATTGATAAAACAGTTGGTAATATTATCATAAAAAAATATTAATCTTCTTAAAACCAACAACATAACTTTTCATCAAGAACATGTTTAATGACAATTAAAATAAAGGTTTTTTAAAAAACTAATCATTTTAAATAAGTAGAAAAATATATTTCTTTGATCTAAACTCTATTTTCTTATTAATGCATCTCTTGATTGTTTTAACTAAAACATGTTTTTTAATTAAGCTAAAGGTTTGTTTAAATAAAGGTTTGTAAGATTTTCAACCATTGGAAAATGTGTTTTTTCAATCTAAACTTCATTTTTTTATTAATGCATCATTGATTGTTTTAACAAAAAATATGTTTTTATTATTGTAAGTAATGTTTTTTTAAAGAACTTGTAATAATCTTAAGAGCAAGTTTTAAAAATATTTAAATAATATTTCAATATTATGTATGTGTTTGAAGGCAAAAAATTTAATAATATTATAAAATCATGTAAAAAATCTATTAATTATTTTAAAAATAGAAGTTTCATTTTTATTGAACATTCACAAGTAATTTGTCATTTTTTTTCATATTAGGTACATAGTAATTGAAAAGGAAATTGTTAACATTTTGATAAAAACCTATAATATTATTCAAGAACCATGGAAAAATTGAATAATAATTAAAATATCATGTTAAGCATTTATTTTATATAGTGCATTTCAATCAAGATCTCAAAAAAATTAAAAAAGAAACCATAGAAAAGGGTCAGGTGCTTGGGTCAAAGATACGAGGCCTGCTTGTATGGCCTAATAGAAAGAAGGCCTTGTATGTGTGGGCCTGCAAGCCTAAGTTGGCGCGTTTAACCATATTATTATTTTATTTTTTTTATCAAGGGGTGGACAACATTGAGCCTACCTTTTTATCTTTTTCTAAAAAATAAAGCAGATAATGTGTCATCTACCATGATAGATTCTGATCACAGGAGAGGTGATTGAGAAATTAGGCTATAATTTTTTAAATCTAAAAATCTATTTTCAACCTATTTTAACCTAAAAACACATAATAATCTCAATAAATCAATTTATCAACCCAAAACACCCATAAATCGATCTAAAACACAAAATTAAATATTTTTTTTTCTCAAACTCAATCTACTTTGTCCAACAAGATGAAGATTTAAGAACACTTCAATAGAACTCGTCTTTTCAAATTGAACTCGTTAACACTGAGATCAATTTTTTCATTATTAGAATGTGATCAATTGATAAATTTCTTTCTTTTTTACTATTTTTGGCAGCTTTCTTTCTCTTCTCTCAAATCATGAATTAAAAAATAAATAAAATAAAGTTTTGGATCAAAATTAAATGTAAACCCCTGAAAAAAATGTAGAAAAACTTAACAATAAAAGACAATTGAAAGAAGAAGATAATAATAATAATAATAATATAAATTACATATGTATAAAAAGGCCGGAGGGAATTAAAGTTTATCATGTGTGATGTGTATGGAATTTTATGAATTGTGAGCGTTATGAAGAAATTATAATTAAATGAATAGATGATTTTCTTTAAGAGAGAGAGAGAGAGAGAGAGAGATTCAATTCAATTCGGGTCAAATTATAAGGTCAAATTAAACTAGAAACTTAGGAAATTACCTAAAATAATTAAAAGGAAAAGTAGGGAAAAAATGGAAAAACAAAAAAACAAAATTACTCCCTCCTTCCTTATAAGCATGATCGACAACCATTAAAGGGGGAAAAAAAAGAGGATTTATTTGTTTTTCTTGTAATTGTGAAGGGATTTAAGCTTGTGAGTGGATTTCAAATGGTTTAAAAAGGGAAGGAAACACTTAAACACAAGAGTAAATAGAGATTAAACGGAGAGAAAGGAAAAGTTAGAGAGAGAAACTAGAGAAATCAAGAAAAGAAGAAGAGGGGTGGCAAAAATTTTGATTGGTTACATGTCGAAGCTCACATAATTACTTGGAAAGGTGTTTAGAACCTAATTATGTAAGTTTGAGTAGAATTAAAATGATTTAGAAGAAAACTACGAAAATTTGAGTTGGGGTTCTTAGTAAAAATCTTGAGAAAATGTAAAATTGATGGAAATTGGTTTATTTGAGATGAAATGGGTATAAAAACCTTGGGATAATGAAGCATGAATTTGAAAAATGGAGTGTTACATGGTTGGCCAATAAAGAAAAAGAGAGAGGAAATTAAATTGTTAATTTAAATACTCTTTAATTGTATGAAAGTAATGTGTATAATTATTACGACTATGCATGAAGATGAAAGCATTGCTTGGTTAAACTTAATTGAGATTTTAAAATGTGTTGGAATTGAGATTTTTTTGAGAAAGTTAGGAGTTAAATGCATGGTTGTTAAGGGTGTTGTTAAACTAGTATGTAGTGATTATATACTAGTTAAAATCATTAGGAGATTATATAAAAAGGGGGGAAGGCTTATAGGACTGACTAAGTGAAAGGTTTGGAAGGAGTTGGATAGGTGACGATGAAACTTGAAATAATAATAAATTTTGTAGTACAAAATCTTTGACGAACTCGGGATGTTACAAGCAAGATTGTGCAAATGTTGATTAATCAAATAAGCATATGAAATTATCTTCTAAAGAGGGCATGTAAAGGGATAGGGGGTATATTCGTAGAAGATTCCTTAGTATTAGCTTACATATATGGGGCCTCCTTTCAAATTTTGATGTTTTTGTTGGTTGTCATTGGAACTGCAGTTATGAAGTTGAAATATCATACACGTTATTGATGATTTGATGTTATTTACTAGTTCTTTAAATTCAAATATGCTTGGTATTGGTAATGTGGTTTGTAAGGACAAAAAATAAAGTGTTTAGAGACCTAAAAGGCCAAATATAGGTTTTGGCAATAGTTCTTCAATTTTTGAAAACTTTTCAAATTCTAGGTTCATGTTCTTCACATGAACATTGTCTTAGCCTCTTGTTTTTAGCTGATTTGGGTTAATTTTTAGCACAAACATGTTAACGTGTCATCTTTAGTAAATAATCTAGGGTTAAAATGCATCAATAACACGTATTTATGCATTTAGATTTGAGGGTTCTTTCGACTACCCAAACAGATTTTCATCAAATCGTGGCTTTTAAGTGTTAATCGAAGAAATTGGATGCTTGTTCTTGATCTACGCATGATTACGCATAAAATCATGCCCTTGATTCTATTGAAATTTTTTTGGTTTGTGATTTGTGTTTGTTGGGTTTCGGTTTGAATTTTCATTGTGTTCTCCATGTTTTTGGTATTTGATATATTTTTGTCATAAAATTTTATGTTTTTGTGTTTTTTAGTTTTGATCTGTTTTTGCTTTAATTGTTTGTTTTGCTTTAGTTTCGGATCAAACCATGGTTTTCGGTTCGGTTCAAGGTTGAGCCAGTGTTTCCGAGTAAACCCGATTAGTTTTGTTTTGGGTCAGATACTAAAACTTTGTTTAGTTGGTTACTTTTTTTTGTTAAGGAATTTTTTATCTAAAGGGTTGTTTGGCAAACACGCTATTATACCTATTTTGACAATTTTGGTTTGAATAAAAATGGTTTTTTTACGAAACATGCCCCAAATAAATTCATAAAAATTATAAAAAAAATTTAAGGACCAATTTAAAATTATTTGTGAATCTCTTGCATATTTTTCCAGTAATTTTATTTAATATTGAGGTGGTAGACTTACCTTGTAAAATGCTAACCTGATATTAAAATACTCTGTTTTTTTGTCAAAATCTCCAAAAACAAATTCTCATTTTCAAAAAAATAAAAAATAAGTTTTATGTGGTGTGCATTTAGTTAAGTCTCTCAAAAGATAAAAATTATATTTTGCTTTATTTATTTATATATATATATATAAATAAAAAAATACATTTGCATATATTTTTAGATTTAATAACTAGTTTATTGAATTCATGAAAACTTGGTCAATATTTCAGTAACCTCTAAAAACTTTTATTCATGAGAATTAAGAGTTGACATTCTAGTATAAATGTTGGACATACAAGAAGGTTGGCATTTAAATACTAGAAGTTGACTATAAATTTCTCAGAATTATTTCAGGTGTTCACTAATTTGAATAGGGAGTATTTTTCACCATAATAAACGAGTTGTGGAAAACAATTTCGCCTTACAGGATAGGTGAACTCTGTTAGGGCACCTGGATGAACTTTTCCCACAAGAATTTATTTGGGCATACAAGCCCATAATGAATTCGAAATGCCAAATTTATTCATGAGAATAAATATTTATTCTAAGCCATAGACAGACCATCGGTTAGGAACCCATCAATATCTTTAAGCCACTTTTAGATCACATAATACAACTTACCTCAGCTAAAGTGCGCTAAGAGTGCTGATACCTTCCTTAATCATAATTAGTCCCTTAACCCTAAATCAAATAACTAGGTGGTCACTTCTTGATCCCGACGCCACAACGCCGCATGCGTATATGTGACAGAATGGTGATTCCACTAGGTACCTTCTATTTTGATAGTATTGGACTTAGCTCTATATGTTTTATGTGGTTTATGTAATTTGATGTGTTTAAATCTTCACATTTAGCTTACTTTTTTATGTTTTTTGTATGTTTTATCTTGTTCGTGCATGTACATTGGATATAAATGAATGTCTTTATGCATAACTAGTCTATTTATGATACATCGCTTTGAAATGCACATATAAACAGGGTTTAAGTTCGTGAAACCATATGACTCTTTGTTGAGTGCTTTGATTGGTAATAATTGATATACATGCCATCCCATCACCTACTACACTCCTATATTGCCTCCACAATGGTGATCACTAAGACAACAAGAAATCCTTTTTAGAGACCAAGTAGTAAACCTACCTCTTATCTTACGTAAAAGGATTAAAACTTGACTTTAGGGTGTATGCTCCCTACATATGTTTTGAATCAAGCCAAGCCAAACATCTTGAGTTCAAGACTTACGGGTGACACAATGGTCGTCACTTAGAAAATTTTCATTGTAAAATTTGGGCAAGAATCAAAATTCTTGTTCATTATGCAAGAGTAACGACCATGTGTTACCTCTTGAAGGGAAAATTCATCATAGAAAAACATACTCATACATTTAACATGCATACTCATAGGTTGAAATATAAGTCCCCCAAATTTGGTTTTTCCCTAAAGAGTCAAGAGTTGCCAATGTTTGACGGTATTAAGGAGGATTTGCTCAACTTCTAATCCAGAAGCATCGCTATGCTTTTCTTCAAGCTGATAACAAGAACCTCTATTTTACCATGACCTAAGCTTGTGCCCTATGCTCGAATGTCATCTATGAAGTCTTAACGCATTTATCAATGGAGATTGTGGTGAAATATAGGCTTCTTTCTAAGGAAGGCAACAAGTTCACTTACGAATCCACTTGTACGAAGCTACACAGCCAAAGAATCAACATTGTCTCAAGGTTCTTTATACAAAGCATGATCAAGAATGAATATCATGTTTCCTTTATTTCAATTAACACTCTGAAGCCCCATCCTGAAATGTCATTTGATTTCCATCCTGATCATGTTGAAATAGTAGCATTAACAAATCAATGAGTGTTACTTTGTCACGCATACCATGGACTATGCTATTATAAACCCTACTACTAAACAATGGCCTAAGATCTTGAATCTGAAAAAACGATATGATATTATAAAACGTAGTATGATGGTTGAAAGATCAAAGCCTTTATGCTATAAAATTATGTGATTCTTGAAGCCCAAGTTCCACCCGCATGATAAAGAATTCTATATATACCACTGCATTAGAGTTGAGTTGTTTGACTCAAAGACTTGGAGGTAGAAGCTGTTATATGAGGTAAAGTTGCCACAAGAGAAGTTTCTTTGTCGTATGATAAAAATATTCGTGAATGGTTCACTTCATTGGCTTACTTGGAAGAGAAATATATTTGTATTTAATGAGAAAATATAAAGTTATTTCTTGTTTCCTTTTCCTTCACCAGCCTTTAAAGGCAATGATAGTAAGGATATTGGGCTTGTTGAATACAAAGAAAAACTTGTCTTGACCTACATTTATAGGGAGAGTGATTTCATGAAAATATAGATCATGAAGAGTTACAACGGAAGACAATGGAACAAAAGGCATTTAATAAACATAAGGGTTTTAATGAGAAAAGAACCTCATGTAAGTCCTTTAAACTACAATGCTGACATTGTGCTGATGGGAAAATATTTTCCTAACATGACATTTTTAACTTCAAGATCGAAAGTATTGATATGTTGTGATTAGGGAAGGGTTTACTCCATAGATTCTTCCATTTCGATCCATTTTTATTATCGAGGAATGAGCACGGTTGGACACAACATTGGAATTGTCATGCCTTTAAAAACAATTGTCATAAACCATCATTCCCTAAGTGGTATAATCCATATGAGAGATGTGAGTAGTTGCAAGAGTTTCAAGTATTAAGTCTAGAAGTTAATGAGCAAGAGGCAAGTTAAGGATGTGAAAAATGATATTATCTGCCATATTGTCACTAGATCATCATAAGCATAACAATGATTGATAAATGATGACAAGACACGGGTGATTGCTGGAGAAGCTGGCCTAATTAGGGTTTTGCATTGTCAACAATTTTGTTATGGAATTTTTTTATTCAACATTTTGTTTAGGGATTAAATCATATTTATAATGAAATATGCCTTCTCTTTTTGTTGTTCTAAAATCAAAAGATGATTAGCATTTTATTATTGGCTATGATATTTTGATCAAGCTCCAACATGCAAAATTAAGATTAATCAATCTTGAAAGATTAAAAGTGTCTTGATTGCAGAAATAATTCAATGTTTGTTAAAATAGCATGACAAACAATGTGGGATGACTAAACAATTTTGAGCTCATATATGAAATTAAACCACATATCATGGAGTTTAGCAGTATGCATAATGACTTACAGTAGATTCAATAGTTATGGACTCGTGAATCATGGTTCTTTGCAAGTCCAAATTATTACGCTGGACAAGGTCAAAATTTATCAATTCTAACTGACCTTGCTTGAAATAAAAAAAGACCATATTTGTTTATTCCTTTCACAATTCTTAAGATAAATCCCTTATATATCCTAATTTGAGCCTGATATAATCTTTCTTATGAAAAAAAAAAACCTGCCTAGATTACACCCTACACTGGGTCAAATGAGGGATTTTTGGTTGAAAAGATGAAGACAATAGTAGAATCATGGTAAAAGGAATGCTAAAAATGAAAGCTCAACGATCAAGAAAGGGCTAAAAATGAAAAAAAAAAAAACCATTAACTGGATGGCATCCAGGAAAACTTTGAGAAAGGAAGTGAGAAATCCAAAAGTAGAAATTATCTCCACTTAAAGGCAAATCAAGTTTTGATGATGGAATGCCATGAAAAGATAAAAGGTAGGAAAATGTCTATCGTGTCTAGGAGGAGCAAGAAAGGTTTTAATTGAGGAAATGCACAACAAATGTCAAAAATTGATTTTGAGGGCATGAGAAAAAAAAAAGATATTGGACTATGAACATATCCTTTTATATCTGTGATAAAACCTCTAATGTCTTCAAATGATTTTATTGGTTGGAGTTGTGTTTATGGTCTCTGTTAAGAGAATGTTGATCTTTTAGGTAAAAATGGAATGTGTGGCATGATTATATGCCACTTTTTTACAAATATAGTAAAAGAAAATGAGGAAATGATAAGGCTAATGATTGATAGTGAACCTTGACCCTTCCTTTGAGTTGAAACATAAGACAACAAAAAAAATGAAGTATCATGAGATAAATAATGGCAATGAGCTTTAGTATTCTCTTTAAATTTGAGATTGATAATGGAAGGAATTGCATGGTTGTATGTAAATGACAGATAAAAATGGAACTTCTTGAACTATTAATTAAATGAGGTAAAAATTCTTGTTGAAAAGAGTGGCATGGTTATATGCTAATGTTTGACTTTGATTGATAACATTGAAAGTTTTTTTATTGATGAAAAGTCTTGCTAAGAGGTGAGGCATAGTGCTTGATTTTGATTAAAGGAAATTCAATAGAAAAGGTAAAGCGTAATTATTTGCCATTATTTGATTTTGATTAATGAAAATGGAGTTTCTTGTCTAGTTTTAGGAAACTAGACTTTTTGATGAAATGTATGGCATTGTTATATGTCATTATGAAGATAACAAAAGAAAGAGAGTGAAGTGAATAGTTGATGATGATCTTAGGTCTTTAAAACCCTCAAACACCTTGCTATTGAAATCAATAGAATATCACCTCGTTACCTACCATCAAATGACATACCCAAAATAAGATATTAAAATTGACACAAAGAACTATAAAAAAGCCAAACAAACTATTTTAATCTTACGAGTCAATTGATGTTTTCAAAAGACAAGATAATTAGATTCCATGTATTGAATGATGTGTGTTAAATCTTTGACAAAAGAAGCTTAATTTTAAAAATACTTTCAAAACTGACATCTCTCTAATTTCATTTCAACAATGAGAATTAAATAGACATGATCCTAGAAATTTATGAGTTGATTTCTAAAGAAGAAAGATTTTCAAACAAAAAAGATCATTGATCGAGTTTACAAAGCCGTTGACAAAAATGACATTGACACTTTTAAGTTAAGCAAACGAAGGGCAATACAGTGGACCCTAAGAGGAAAAAAAAAACATTATTCAGATTTGTTAGAGGGGAAAGAAACACATAATCAAATGATGATTCAGTGAAATCCATCAAAACTATGATTAGCATCTGTTAATGATAAGTGCCTCTTGATGATAGATCGAAGAATAAGCATTATCAGATCAGTTGAGGGCAATGTTGCTAAAAACCAGTCTATGATTAATGAACTCTAGCAGCAGTTGATAGTAACGCTACACTTGAGGGTAGTCTTCATGTCTAAAAGCTTGGTTTACCCTTTGAAATATGGTTATGACTCCTTAAAGATGTTATCACATGAGTACATGTTGGAAAGATGCACGCTACCTAGATTGACAGGGGAAAATCTACTTTGAAGCTCATTGATTCAAGGTGCATTCCACCGAATTGATGTGGGTGATAAAAAGAACATCATTGATGATGATAATGTGTTTCTTTCCATGATTGAGTTTAGCTAATTACAAAGCTTTGAAATGAGGGACAATCTCTAAAGATAGATTTGGTCTAAAAGGATGAACCTAGTTGTATCAGCTAAAGAGATGTTGAAAATCATTAGTAAAAGATTACTGTAATTGTTTTATTCAAGAATCTAGAAAATGTTTTCATATTGAGGAAGCTAGCCCAATTCAGGGACAACTTCATGGCTATATAAGTACCTGTAATAGTTATAATAAATGTGCAGACTTATTTAATAAGATTAGACGGGTTAAAAGCCATTTATTATGAAGAACATTAAATATACATTGATGAGCCTTTACTACAAGCAATGATATGCATGTCTAAATGACTTGAAAATTTCATGAAGGTTGATGCTTGAAGAATATGTTTCAAAAAGGGGCAACGTCATGGCTAATTTGCAATCTAAGATGAGGTTGACACCAGAAAACCTTTAGATAATTGTTGGCAAAATGCACACAGCTAATTAGGAGGTGGTTTTTGAAATGATCCAAGAAGTTGAATGATTTGTTAAACTCCTTCATGATGAAACAAACAACACCACACTTAGGGGCTTGGTTAGGCTTGATAAATAATGAGAGCAGTAATCATAGTGGATAGTCCAAAAAGAGCATTTATATTCGAACGGAGAATTGGCAAATGATAAACTCGAATGAGAATTGGATAGTCCAGAAAGCATCAGATGGCAAGCCAAGGCACCTTAGGACGATAAAGTGTCAAAGAAGAAGGGCCTATATTTCAAATCAGGTAAGGATGCATGCATGTCATCTAACTCTTAAGCATTGCATAAATGTTTTTAAAATATTATAGGAAAAATCCACAATGAAATCATTTGAAAAATAATCATTGAGCAATGACAATAAGGGATCTCAGTTTTAACCCTGCAATTAGAAAGAGAATGAGAAAAATCCTGCCATCAAGAACTTCTTAGTTTTTTGGCATTGAAGAATGTCAAAATGTTCAAACCCCGTGACCGGGAAGTATCAAATGTCAACCCTGCAATCAAAGTGTTTTGGATTCAATCAAAATGCCTTTGGATATTTCTAGTTAAAATGAATCATCAAATTGAGATTTCAAGTTAATGAGCTGAAAACATGAGTCGCTGAGATAACAGAACTGCTAGAAAAGCTGCATATAAAGAATAGTTGTGAGAAAATTATTCTCCTAAAAGATAAAGATTTTAGTTTTGATTAAAAAGGATTGTCAGATTGGGATCTTAGGTTGACCGAGTTGAAAACAAAGATTTTAGTTCTGGTTACAAAAGATCACCAGATTGGAATCTCAGGTTGATCGAGTTGAAGACAAAGATTTTGGTTATGGTTAAAAGAGATTGTCAGATTGGGATTTCAAGTTATCCAAACCGAAGACAAAGAGTTTGGGTTCTGGTTAAAAGGAATTGCTAGATTAGAATTTTAGGTTAACTAAGCTATGAAACCAAAGTTCCAGTTGAAGGGAATCATTGAGATGCAAGAGTTCAAGTCAACTGAACTGAAAACAAAAATCATCAAAATGATAAAATTGATTAGAATAGCATTCTCCACAACTTAAATACTCACGAAAAAAGAAGTCTACAAAAGCAGCTCAACACTCGAAATCTGCATGGGTGAACGGAAGCCAAGAAATGGCAAAGACATCCCACCTATAGGGTGAGGATAATCAAGACGGTAAGATAAGGCACTTGTTTTAAGAGTTTACCCTTAAGAGGTATTTTTATTTTGAAATTTTGTTTTAGAAAAGTTTTGGAAGGATCCGATGTAAATCATAATAATTAGAATTTGAAAAGGGTAGGTCGCCCGTGAAAATAAATCAATTTCAGGGAAGCATAGATGCTTGCTAAAATTCTTTTTAGAATTTAAAAAGGTTAAGCCACCCGTGAAAATAGATCAAAACTTTTGAATTTTAAAATGGGCAAGTCACTCATGAAAATAGATTAATGTCATAGAAACATTGACGCTTGCTGAAATTCTTTTAGAAATTTAAAAAGGGTAAGCCGTCCGTGGAAATAAACCAAAACTTTTGAATTTCAAAATAGACAGGTCGTTCATGAAAATAGACTAATTCTTTTGAATTTTAAAATTGGCAAATCACCCGTGATAATGAGACCATTTTCTGCAAAAAGCAAAGTCTTTGGATGAGTGGATAACCTAGAAAATCATACAGACATTTATTCTTTACAAGCTCACTATGCAAAACTTTAATGAGATTTTGCTTCGTAATTATTGTAAAGAAAGGGCACTGTTGTTACTCATTTTTTACCCCCCACCCACACACACACACACATATATATAATAAAAATAATAAAAAATACAAGAGGACATATATGAAGAAAGCCTAGAATATTTCCCAAGATTAGTGGTGGAGGACCAAGATGATAAGTGAAAACGCTGGAGGACTAAAATGTATAAGATAGGCAAAATTGTTCCTCCAATTCTGACTAACAAAAGGCCCTACTAGTGAAAACATTTTGATTTGGGGTAAAGAAACAAAAATTTGGATGGGGACTTTGTTGCATAAATACTAAAGTTTGATGAGCAATTAGGGACTTAATTGAAGAAATAAAAAACTAAGGACCAAACTAAAAAGACATGTGATTGTAGGGGCTGAAATTGACCAAATTATAGGCTAAATTGAAGAAAATTAAAAGTTTAATGATCATTTCAGGATCCAGGTGCACAAATAGAGAACTAAGGACCAAGATGAAAATGACACTAAACTTTAGGGCTGATGATTGAGTTCAGCAGGAGTGAAATTACATGAAATTAAGAGTTTGAAAGGCTATTATGGATGCAATTAAAAGCAACTGGAAGAATAGGGGCTGAAATGAAATATTTCATATCTCAAATTAAAAACCATAATTTTTAGAGTTTAACCTAGACGACGCATCATTCAACCACTATTTAACTTCTTCTTCGATAGTTTTAGCTAATCAAGTAGGCACTTTCAGGCAAATGGCTGTGGCATTTCTGATCACCTCAGGGGCTGTAACCACCACCATTCAACTCAGAAACATCCCCTCTATAAAGACCAGTTACTCTCATCAAACGTTTACATCCCATTTTCTTCAACGAACTCAACAACATCTTGTTTTTGATCAGTCATCACTGTATTTTCAAATTCTATGCTAATCGGTTTGGCACTTTCAAATAAATAAATGTGAAGCTACAAACCTCTAAATTGAGCAAGATTGGATCCAAACGAAAGGCATGCAACTCTTCTACCAACTTCAGGTGGTTTCCAATAATGTTTACAGCTATTTTTTTCATGTGTTCACACTTAAAACTTCTCAAAGGGTTCTTATTAATGGCTTTAAAACCTTCATCTTAAGATCAAAAGGCCAGAAATAGCTTATTGCCTTCCAAGTCTAAAACCACCAAGTACCCCTAAAACCAAATCAACACTTTCAAAACCAGCCTAGTACAAGAGCTTTCAATTGTTAGCTTTTTTCCAGAACCCTCTCACTTTGATCAAAGAGCTAAGATTTGATCAATATTAGAGGGAATTCACCCAAAAAAACCTAGAAAACCCCTATAAATACCCCTGGAAATCAGAGGAGAAAAAAATATAAAAAAAAAAGGAAAAACAAGGAGAAATACTCTGTTAATATACCATATTGTGAAGGTTTAAAAGCCTAACATAGAAGGTCTAACAAACTTTGAAAAGAAAGAGAATGAAATGGGAAGAAGGAAGGAAAAGAGAAGAAAAAATAGCAGTCTATAGTCAGCAAGCTTGGAGAAGGTATAACCATGTAAAAACTCATTGGTGGAGTCTATGTGGCCTGCCTATTCATGCTTTCTTAATATTTAAACCTTTTTTGATTTTTTTCAGCTTGTATTAGTATTATGATGTTTTCTAGTTTTGTTTTTATTAATACATAAAAATATTTTTTTATTATTTAAATCTTATTTGGAGTTGATATTGACGTTACTGAGTGTCAAGACAATATGTTTGTGACTGATTTTGATAAAATATTGTATTTTTGGATCTGCCAAAAGGTGACAGTGGGTGTTTGATGCCTTTTCTATTTTGTAAGGTGGCAGTGGATGTTTGATACCTTTTCTATTTTATTAGTGTATGTTCCTGGCTCCTGAACATGGTTTGAGTTCTAAGTGTTCAAGAGTTAGTTGAGAATCAAATTTTAATGTTTTTGTTGGCTGTCATTAGGGCTCCAGTTATGAAGTTGAAACTTCATAAATGTTATTGATGATTTGATGTTATTTATTAGTTTTTTGAATTCAACTATGCTTGATATTGGTAAAGTGGTTTGTGAGGACCAAAAGTAGTGTATTTAGAGGCCTAGAAGGCTAAATTTAAGTTTTGGCATTAGTTCTTCAATTTCTGGAAATTTTACAAATTCTGGGTTCATGTTCTTCGCATGAACATTGCCTTAACCTCTTGTTTTTTAGCTGATTTGGGTTAATTCTTGGCACAAACATGTTAGCTTGTCATCTTTAGCAAATAATCTAGGGTTAAAACACATCAATAACACATATTCATGCATATAGATTCTAGAGTTCTTTTGATTGCCTAAACAGATTTTGATCAAATCGTGACTTTTGAGTGTTAATCAAAGAAAATGAATGCTTAGTTATTGATCTACACATAATTACACACAAAACCTTTCACTTGATTGCATGAAACTTGTATGGTTTGTGATTTGTGTTTGTTGGGTTTCAGTTTGAACATTCTTCGTGTTCTTGGTGTTTGATCTGTTTTTGTCATAAAATTTTATGTTTTTTTTGTTTTTTTTTGTTTTGATATGTTTTTGCTTTAATTGTTTGTTTTGCTTTAGTTTCTGGTCAAACCATGGTTTTCGGTTCGATTAAAGGTTGAACAAGTGTTTTCAGTTAACCCGATTGGTTTTGTTTTGGGTCAAGTACCAAGGCTTTGTTGGGTTAGTTACTTTTTTTGTTAAGGAATTTTTGGCCTAAAGGTTGTTTGGCAAACATACCATTAGATCTATTTTAACAGTTTTGTTTTGAATAAAAATGGTTTTTTACCAAACAGACCCCAAATAAATTCATAAAAATTATAAAACAAAATTCAAGGACCAATTTAAAATAATTTGTGGGTCTCTCACATAGTTTTCCAGCAATTTTATTTAATATTGGGACTGTAAACTTGCCTTGTAAGATGTTGATCTGGCATTAAAATACCCCACTTTTCATCAAAAATCTCTAAAATTTCTAAAAACAAATTCTCATTTTCAAAAAATAAAAAAATGTATTTTATCTAGTGTGCATTCAGCCAAGTCTCTTATATATATATATGATTTAACATTTTTTAAATAAAAATAAAAATTCAAAAAATACATTTGCATCTATTTTTGGATTTAATAACCAGTTTATTAAATCCATAAAAACTTGGCTAATATTTCACTAACCCCTAAAAATTTTAATTCATGAGAATTAATAGTCAACATTCTTGTATAAATGTTGGAACTACAAGTAAGCTAGCATTTAAATACTAGAAGTTGACTAGAAAATTCTTAGAATTATTTTGGGTATTCACCAATTTTAATTGGGATTATTTTTCACCATAATATATGATATGATTTGTGGAAAACTATTTCGCCTTCCACGATAGGTGAACCCTGTCAGAGCACTTATATGAAATTTTCCCGCAAGAATTTATTTTGGCATACGAGTCCATAATGAATTCGAAATGCCAGATTTATTCATGAAATAAATATTTATTCTAAGCAATAAACGGACCATTGATTAGGAACTCATCAATACATTTAAGTCACATCTAGACCACACAATGCAACATACCTTAGGTAAGATACGTTATGGGTGTTAATACCTTACCTAGCCACAATCAATCTTTTACCCTAAAGTTTTATATAAGATCAATCCACTTGGATCTCCTAGTGACCCTAAACTAAATAACTAGGTGACGACTCCTTGATCTCGACGCCACAATGTCATGCATGTACATGCGACACTTGATATAATATAATGGCGGTAGCTAAGGAGACAGATATCAATATTGATTGATAAAAATTGATGCATATGACAAAGAAAAAAAAAAGGAATGTGTTTTGATACTTAATAATCATGTTGACGGTGACTAAGGAGTTGTGTAGAAGGCTTGTTGGGTAATCTGGATGATGACCAACATAAAGAATAAATGACTTATTCGTTTATATGTAGGACACGTAAGGGGTTAGGTGTAAATTGAATTGTCATTACTAAAGGTGACTTATGGATATGAAGAAATAAAGTGATTTTAAGATTTATATGAATATATCTGAGTTATTAACAATACTGGGTTAATATATGAGTAGAGAATCAAATTTGTGAAATATTAAATAGTAAAATAATGGCATTTTTTACCTTATATGTTATAAATTTTAGAGGTTCATCTTTCTCAACGGGACAACGCTGATTTAGTTTATTATTTACATTTTGTTAAGTATAGAACCTATGTATCTTGAAAAGATTATGACGTTGTAATAACTTTATTATGGGATCTATTAAGTATGGAATGTTATTATTATACTATGTGTGTTAAAATTTTGCTTAAATTCAATTATGCATTTAAATGATATATGGTCTACTAATGAAATGAATGAAATGGAAGTATTATAAGGATTATAGACAAATTGTAAAGAGATTTAAGGGATAAAAAAGAACCGATGGTATGTCTAAGGCATCTGTATGAAATTATTAGAATTTGTTTTGGTGCAGGTAGCAGGAAGAAATTTTGAATAGGGCTTCGTTAAAGGAGACTGTGCTGAAATTTCATTAAAAAAATAAAGGAATTTGAAAGACTGTTAAATTTCAATAAATGTCAAATCAGAGTATTTACGATGATAAATAAAGTTGATTAAAAAATAAATAAATTTACCCTAATTTCAGCTATGACATGAAATACATTGGTTAAATTAATGTTTAAGAGAAAACGAGGGGTTTTACATTAAATTCAAAAAGCTAAAGGGATTATATAAGAAGCAAAAGGAAAATAGATGGATCAGAATGTACTTTTTCACGTGATTTCAAGATTGGCCACGTGGTTTTCTTCTATTTTTTAGTTTGGTTTTCTTTTTAATTGTAATTTCTACTATAATTTTATATTATATCTCATTACATTGGTCTCCAGTAAAGTTTTAAAATTTAATAAAAACCATCAAATTTGTAGAACACATGAAGATAGAAGATTATTAATTCATAAAACACTCAAAATATCTCACAAAAGGATGCAATAAAATAAAAGGTTTGATGAACAAAATGAAGAAAAAGTAGGCATAATTGTAATACACAATGAAAGGTAAGAATATGTTTTGAAGTTTTGGGCCTAGCCCCTGCTTCTAAAATGAATTTTGAATATGGATGTTCATGGATATAGAAGGTCGGGTTTTGACTTATGATTATATTCAACTCAATTTTTGTTGTTTTACAAAATATAAACCTGACCTATTCAATTTTATTTTATTTTTAGCCCAAGTAGGTTGGATATATCAAGTTTAACTAAAAAATTTATAGATATTATAGATATACGCGGGTTAAGCATATTAACTCTTTTATTCATCGACAATCCTAAAAAAATATCTAGATGCAACTGTTGGAACTATATAAGATTGCTAGAATGTATATATTAGGGACAACATAAAAACTATCACAAATTCTACATAAAATCAAAACAAAACAAAAATCATAGTAAAGCATTTTATAAAATAGTTAGGGTGCAATATGATACAAAGACAAACTAGTAGGAAGAGACTATAAAGTGCTTTTGGGTTTATAATTAGACTAAAAAAATAAAAATTCAATCTGGATTCTTGAAATTTTCATTTGTTTTCTAATGGTTCCTTGGTTACCAAATAGAAAAGATTGGAATTGTAAAATTCATTGTCACTTCATCATATTAAACTTCAAAAGAAATAACTATAATTTCTGCAAAAATAAGAAATAGAGAGAAGGGAAAGAGATTAAGAGAATAAAAGGCAATTGTATGTGTAAATGCAAGAAAGGAAAAAAATAGAGAGATAGAAGGAAAAATAGTATTTATACCAAGAACTCGAGGTACATGCATTGGGTTATACAAGTTGGGTTAGGTTGAGCGAGTTTTAAGAATCTCAATCCACACTCGACCCATGACATATATTTATTTAGTTTTTTTACTCATTATTATTTATAATATTTATATTATCTGATTTTGACGAGTTATATTATATCAAATAATACAAATATTATAAATGAACTAGTTTTTCTTTTTAAAACATCACTGGTTTCAAACATGTTTTTCTTATTAACATTAGAGAGATTAGCATTGAAAAAGACTCATTAGAGTTTTCTCCGATTTCTCTTCAATGTAGGAGATCTACTTTTAAAATCGTCTGAAAAGAAAGACTTGTCTTGATATATGGTTCAAAAATTCAACTTACATTGGAATAGAAAAACACGTGCTTTTATTCTTTCTTTTTATATTGGGTTACTTTAGGGATAGTACACAAGTGCTAGGACATGCTATATACTTATTTGGTAATTAAACAAACGCTTGTTATTATTCATGTATTCCACAGTCTGCTGCGTTTAAAACACAAGAAGAAAAAAAACAGCTAGGAGCTGCTTCCTGCATGGCAAAATGTTGAACCGTGCTCTACTGTTCAGTGAACAGTGGAGGCATGCATCCACTGTTCACTGAATAGTAGAGGTATATTTACTGAACAGTGGAGCATGCCTCCACTGTTCACGTGAACAGTTTTTTTTTGAAAAACCGGTGCAGTTAATTGATTTCACTCGTGAACAATAATTTATTTTTTTTTTGTTTTTTTAAAAAAATTAATTTAAGGTAAATTAAATTTACTCGTACTGTAATCTCAATTTTATTCCTGATAATATTTTACCTAATTTTGTAGTTCTTGTCGGATGAATTTTGTACGTAATGGAATAATAAAAAAAATTTATATAAAGTATAATTTATTTCATGATGTAATAGCAATAATTAAATCCACAATATTTAAATGAAAAACCATCAATATTAATATATATTTTTTAAAATTATTTTGCAACCTCAATTTCAAAAACATTCTTAACCAAACACATTAAACTACTTTTTCTTCAACCTCAATTTCAACCACAGTTTTAACCAAATACCTATTTTTTCAAACCAACCTCAACTAAAAGTACTTTTTATAAAACAATTTTTTTCAAACCATAACCACAATAGCTACCGCAATACCAAATACACCTCGTGTTTTGTTCAAAACTAGATATTTTATTTTTAACAAAAATATTTATACAAAAGCTTTTTCTACACATTTTTATAATTTAAGAAATTATAAATGAAGATAAAATATTTTATGCATGCATGCAATTAAATAAATAAATAATATGTTTATTAATAAATGGAAAAAAAAACACAAATGATAAATAAAAACAAAACTAAAAAAATCAAGAAACAGATGTAAATCAAAATATTTAATCTTATAAGATGAGATATTTACCCTATTATGCTTATTAAATTTATTTATTAAAATATTATTGACATGCGATTGTCTATTTTCAAAATGCCCATTAATTTTTTCCAAACAGACTACTTAATTTGACATATGACTGTTTATTGAACAAAGTTCTGATCCAACTTAACTTAAAAGATCAATTTTTTAAATGAAGTCCCATTATTATTATTAATTGATTAACAAATTATACAAGCAATACAATCAACATGCTCTCACGATAACACACTCGACAATATTTATGGGCACAAAATCACAGTGGTCCAAAACAGCGAGAGAGAAAAACCAATGGTTGAAGCAAATTGCACATCATAGGATTGGAGAAAAAGCATGCCCTTACTGGGCATGCGTAGCTCCAAAGTTTATTCGTGCTTGCTCAAACCGAAAAATTAAAACGACAAAGATGATTCGGCCCTTCCTCTTTTCAACTTTCTCCTAAGGGTTTGAGAGAGTAATGAAGCAAAGAGATTAGAATGGCTTCTTCATTGGTCTTTTACTTTCTTTCTTGGTGTTTCGTTAACACCAAGAAATTTTGACATCTCCCTCCAAAGGAATTTTGACCCATCATTTAAAACTTTAATCATGCAGCGTTTAAAGAGAAAAGGGGTTAGAATTTAGAAAGCATTGGATACCGTCATGCCAAACTGTTCGAGTAGACTTGATCTCCTTCTAAATCATGACAGTCGATTTCTTCCTGTCACTCAAAGGTGTTGCTCTCTTGACTTTCTCTCTGTCTTGCATTATTAAGTTATTAACAACAGCATGATGCACTAGCCGAAAAAAAAGAAAGCATTAGCCATGCGGGACACATGAGAGCTTTTGCCGCACACTTCAAATGAATATGCTTCTACTTTCCTTGCACAAACACAACATAAAAAAAAACAGTTCCTATTGATGACACTATCTTCTCCTTATTACCCTTCTTTTTCAGCTTCTCATGTAAATCTAAGTTATATTACTGGTATGAATGTGATCAGTTCAACCCTCCACTGGCAGATTAACTTCCCTCATAACCTTTGCAGCATCCTCGGGGAAAACAGGATTTATGTAGCAACCAGTTCCAATTTCAAACCCCCCGACCCCACTCAACTGAGGTATTATCTGTAAAAACCAGTGAGAATAGAATAATTCTGATTCTTTAACCTGAAGGGGAGAGGTCTGGATCATGAAGTTAAATGGTGGGTTGTTCAGTTGTAGAGACATCTTCCTAAGCATGAGCTTCAGCAATCCACCGAGATCAACCATCTGCAGAATTCCACATAAATCAGGATAAAATGACAATCACGGAAATGAACCCTACCATGTGCGAAGACAATTACAGGAAAGCCTTTATCTAAGGCTCAAAACATCACATAGTTTACAGGTTATACGAACTACATGAGTAAAATTTGCATCTTATACTTCACAGAGAAAAAAGGTGGAGAGAAAACTCTACATGCCTTATTACAGTCCATTGCTTTATCATAATCACTATATTAAGCCTCACCTAGCAAGGTAGCATCCTTAAATACACAACCATCTTATTAATTTACTTTTAGTTATTCCATCATATGGCACCTTACTCCTCCCAAATAAATGTAAAGACTCCTAATTACTTTACAATTGTCTCTGTACCAACATAGTTCTTTTTATTTCTGAAAAGAAAAGAAAAGAAAAGACAACAATATTTTCTTTTGCAAAATTATACCAAATAATTATAAAAAATGAAGAAGATCCAAACACACCTTTCAAACGAACTCATTCGACATATGATTCCTTGCTATTCTTTTCAAATTTTAAGATTTAAGGTAAGGGCTAAACTGGTACAGGACAATAGCTTCCCCAAGCTCAAGCCACAAACATTTAGAAAGGAATTCTGGGTTCAACAAAATCAAGAAATACTACCCTCGTTTTTTGTTGTGATTTCAATATAAAGTAACTAACAAAATAACCTAAGGATCATAAATGTATATCATGGTGTCTTAATGACTATTTTCACACCCTTTTCCTCTTTACAAAGGGATGAAATTAATTATTAAAATTCCAATAATGTCGCTGTCAGACCCAAAAAAAGGGGGGGGGGGGGGGGACAACAATATGTGGTTGTATTTGAAAACCTGTGCAAAATAAAGGATTCAATCTGCAGAACCAATAACTGAAAATTACCTTCTCACAATCAAATTCATGGAAATGAGAGGAGTGAGCCCTGGGAATAATCCATATCTCAAAAGGGAATGTGGCAGCAAAAGGAACAATGGAGATAAAATGAGTCGATTCATCAATCAAAAGTTCTTTTGCTTGAACTTCACATAGACTGCATTTTCCTGTCTTTTCAAAGTACTCATTCATGCCCTCAAATCGAGCAGAAACTGATGAAGGAATAATGGGAAGAGCCAGTATCTGGCTATGTGAATGACTCATCGATGCTCCAGCAGATGCGCCATGGTTCTTGAACACCTTAAAGTGTAAAACAAAGACCATTGTCAGTTCAATTGCATATCAATGCAACAGAGAAACAAGTTCAGATGCAGTTTAACATGACAGGAAAGCAAAGCAGATGAGATTGCACAAAAACACATACATGTGCATGCAAATCTCATGGGTATAACTTTAAATGCAGCCTCCTTTTAGTTATGCAGAAATGAGGACACGAGGCAGAACAGAAAATTTCCATGACAGTGAAACAATCCTAATTACTAGTGAAATACCCCAAAACAATAAGCGCAAACATTTTGAAAATTCTCCAAATCCAACTACAAAAAGCAAAGCTACATGTATTCATTGATTCAAAACTCCCAGGAACATAAATATCCACACACACTTGAACGAAATCCAATTTCATAAATCCACATTAACGAATCAACTAAAATCCCATTGCTGAAAAAGGATAAAATAAAATAAATTATTAACTAAATGAAAAATTAAGAACAAATAAAACATGTTCAAATAAGCTAAAATAAATAAGCTCATATCTTGACAATCATTAACCAATAAAACCAACATGTTGATGACTCATCAATGTTCCAGAAGATGCAACATGGTTCTTGAACACCTTAACAATGAAATCAAGACCGTTTTGGGTTCAGGTTGCTACTGGTGCAAAAGCTAGACAAGTCAAATCAACCTTAATTGAAAGGTAAGCAATACTGTGAGGATGCGCATGCACACAGATTTGATGGGTTCAAAGAAGCCTGAACAATAGAATGATGTATTCCAAATTTTCAGTTACGCAAAAAATTTAAAAAAAATACAAAAAAGAGAGAATTTTGCAGGAAAAATACATCACAACAGCTAATGAATATATGGTGGGCTAGGTTACATGATCATAGACATATTAACAGAACCATTAAACAAAAACACGAACAAGTGAAAGAATACAAGCATGAAAACACACCAAGCTCAACCATCAGACTCGCTATATATTCGTAGAACATGAAGAAAAACTCTGAATTTCCTAAAGGCTAAAGATATAAACCATTGTTTCAAGAGTACAGACTCCAAGCCTGTCTTTCCAAAGCATTGACAATGAAATATAATTTTGCAAAATGAACAAAAATATACCCGCCCGGTACCCATTCAAGGAGCAATAGAATCACAAGTTCACAAAACATTGTGTGTCATCTAGGCTAAATCATCATCATCATCATTCAAAGCCTAAAAAAAAATTCATCTTTAAGCTAATATCAACAGTACATTATTAAAAAAAAAAAACAGCTTAATTTGTTTTGCTACAAATTCAAGATTCAAGAAGAAAAAACCATTACCAAAAATACAGAAAAAACTGAAGAATCTACTCGTACTTGAACAAATGGCCCAGAAGAAATCTATATTTATGAATTAAATAAAAAACCCATGAAAAAAAAAACACACAAATTCACTAAAAAGAAAAGTACAACAAAAAAAAAGAGCAAACCTGCACGTATTTAATGGATTCAACAGTAGCAATCTGCTGAATCCTCTTCTTATAAGCAAGCAAAACTTGGCCAATATCTCTCGCCTCCATATCACACAGATGGACCGAATGAACCGGGTTCTCTATCACCACATCGTGAAACCCAAAACCACCCATTGCCAGACCCGGAACACCCATATCCTGCTTTTCATCACACGGGCCCTCGAGATTCCTGTTCAGGGCGGGGTAGAGATTCTCAATGACCCGGAGTTTCCAATTCGGGTCGGACGGGACCCGGAAGATTTCGGGTGCGCACTCGTGCTCGTTGCCGATGCAGAAAGGGCATGAGGAGTTGTCGTTGGGGTTAGAGTTTTGAGGGGATTTGGATTTGAGATCAGTGGGTCTTTTGGCACGGGCGGGTGAGAAAATGACCCATCGGTTTGTTACCGGGTCGTGCCTGAGCTCGGGCCTCCGACCCGTATTTTGACCTTGAGATGACATTTCTTTCCGGGTGCTTGTTTAGAAACGTCTGGTGCTTTGGTTTTCATGGGAGAGTGGTAAACCACCTATGTGTCGCGTGAAATTCACTTTCATCCTCGTTCTTTTAATTTTATCACTTTGAATCATTTGTGTTGATGGACACTTGGACAGCTTTTTAAAAAAAACCTAAGAAAACAAAACTGTCCTTTTTTATTTGTTCCATTTTTTCTTCTTATTGAATTTGTGTTTTAAAAAAATCAAAAAATAAATAAATGATTGAAGACTACGGTGTTGTAGGGTATTTATCGCTTGAAAATATTTCAAAATGATTTTTTTATTTTTTTATTTTTAATATCAACATCTTAAAATAATAAAAATATATAATAAAAAAAAATATTTTAATATTTTTTCAAGTGAAACGTATTTTTAAAACACATCAAAGAATAAAAATAAATAAATACTGTAGGGATTTAAAAATTAAAATAAAATAAGAGAAATAGTTGCGCTTGTAATATTAAGTGGGGAATTAGGTTTTGTTCTTATAATAAGGGTGTGTTTACGATTGTAATAGTAATTGCAGATTAAAGTATTTTTCGTTTAAAAATTTATCACAATAAATTTTTTTTACTTTTTAAAAATTATTTTTGATATCAATACATTAAAATTATTTAAAAATAAAAAAAAAATTAAGAAAACACGGTAAGAATAAACCCTAAAAAAATTATCCATCACAAGTATGATGAACAAAGTAGTTAATAGATAATTTTGTCTTTTTTAATACATAAAAAACTCAAAAAACTTTGGGATAATAATTAGATTATTCAGTGTGCCATTAACACCTCAAAAGAAAAAAATATCAAAGGTTTTAAAATTTTAAACAATTTTTTCTACGAGTAATGGTCTTATTTTAATATCAGTGTTGTTGAGTTTTTATCTATATATATATATATATATATAAATATCTTTATGCTGCTTTTTTCCTTTTTTTTTTTTTAATTGATGATGACAGTTTGAATATAAGAACTTTTTATTCATGTGTGGGCTTCGAATAGCCGTGTGTGTGTGTGTGTGTGTGTGTGTGTGTGTGTGGAAAAGAGAGAGAAGAAAACAAGAACAGAAAGTCTCATTAAGAGTTTAAATATTTCTTCTTTTTTTTCGTGGACTTGCATAAGGCTTTTGAGTCAATTCCTATGCTAATGCGTCTCCTCTTTTCTTTTATTTTTTTTTTCTTAAAAAAAAGAGTGAGAGAGTTTTTCTAAATAATGAGTGTTTCGTTCAAATTGTGAGAAATTACTTAGTTTAATTTATTATTTGATAATATTAAGCATATTTAAAAATTTTAAGAAAATATTTTATTATAAGTTTTTTTAGTCCACCTACTTTCTTTTTTCTTATTATGTAATCTCTTTAGTTTTTGTAATTTTAATTTTGGTTCAAAAATCTATTTTCTTAACATTTCAGTTATTCTGTTTCAAGAAAAGGCCTTTGAAAAGAACAAATGAGAGAGAAAGTTAGTGAATGAACACTTTTCAGCGACTAAACTCGTCATATTTATTGTTAAATGGTCTATTTTATTTATGTAATTAAATAAAAATTATTTAAAAAAAATAAATCAAATGGAGTCTACGACTCGGAACATGGGTTCACTTGGGTTGATGAGCGGATAAGTTTCATAATTTATTTTAGTTTGTTTTCAATGAGGTTATTGAGGTCTCATATAAAAGACCGACATTGGGCTAGTGTTTGATTTTGCAAACTTCTATTTTTTGTATCATATGATGAAATAAAAAATAGTTTCACAAAAGAAAAAACAAAGTTATTAAACCTAAAGGAGGTCATGATTGGTTTTACAAGTTTGACGGGTTGTCTCAATATGTTATTGTCTCATTGTTTTTTTGAAAAAAAAAAACATGTCATTTTGAAGAAAAAAAGTCAAATTATATTTTTATCAGTCATTCGAGTTGTCTCTAAACAAGTCAAGCCATCCAAGTAACATCCAATTGATTTTCCAGTCATGCCACAACTTTTAATAAGATTATACATTTTTATGGTAATATTATTAATTGTTTTATGATGAATTATATATGGATCTAATATGCAGATTTTTTTAAAAAAAATTGCTTTGGAATATTGAGTGAGAATAAAACATTTATTTTGTTGTTCTTTTATTACTTATTTTATATAATTTTTTTCAAATTCATTTTTTTTTAAATAGCTTTCATATGCTCGCGTTAAAAACACAGAGGCATGATATTTTTTTAATCTATGATAAATTTCTATTTTTAAAACTTTATTATTTTTATATAAAGCTATGTTGTAAACATGTATTTGTAGAAATTAAGATCAATATTATGAAATAAAATTTTAGTTTATAATTAAAAAAATCAAAATAGTAAGGATCAAAATTAAAAAAAAATAACCTTTTTTTTTATTTTTACTGTTAAAAAGGTGTGAAAAACTTTAGTTTGGTCCTTGTTGTTTTATTTTTTGCATATTTAGTTAATATTATTTTAAGATTTTACATTTTGATGCTAAACTTTATCTTTTCATGTTCTAGTCCCTAACTATGAGAGACAAGAGATAAAGTCGTTAGAAAACAGGGAGGAGAGGAAACAATTTGGCCGGCCACAATTTGACCAACCACATTTTTACCATAAAAAATATAAATCTTGGTGTTAATGTATTCGTCTTTGTTTTAGAGAAAACGGTTTAATAGATGTAGTTTTATCATTTAAACATACTGGGAAAAAAAATTAAGCCCTGTGAGTATTTTTTTATAAATACGACTTTATTTGTTTTGTTTTTAAAGTAATTATAGGGTGTTTTAGGGTCAATGAGTTTATTAAGATTTATGCGATGTATTGTAGGTTTTTTTTTTCTCTCTCTATCAAAGCATGTTGAAATATGGAGTTTTAGGCATAAAAAATTTAGACCCTGACATTCAAGGTGTTCAAGGTGGCGGGAAACAAACAGGTAGATTACATGTCATTTGTCCAATCAAAAGATATTTTATTTATTGTATTTTGAAACAAATAGGTAAATAATGTGTCATTCACCTATATATTTTTTTAAAAATAGAGATAAATAAGCATGCGTGCTTGGTTTCTAGACCCGGGTATGCCTGATATTTTTTCTTTTAGATCAAATGTGCTTCCCTAGCAACATTAAAAGTATTTTTTTAAAAGGGAATCTTAGCCTATTACTTTTTTTTTTCTTTTACTTATTTTTCCTTTTTAATTTTAATAAGATTATATATTTTTATGGTAATGTTATCAATTGTTTCATGACTAATTATATATGAATGTAATATGCATATTTTTATAAAAAAATAAATTTGCATAGGAATATGTAGTGAGAATAAAACATCTAGTTTGCTGTTTTTTTATTAATAATATTTTATTTTAAAAAACTTTATTTTTTATTTAAAAAAAAAGCCATGCTGTAAAAGGTGGATGGTGATAGCTTTAATTATTATAAACATGGCCTGGTTTTCAAAGGGTATTGGCGAGACGACTCCTCATCCCACCTCCGTGTCACGCTGTTCTCCTACCGACTCGTGTTTCTGGTTGAAAATTAGCCACTTATTTATTTATTTATTTATTTATTTATTAAGCGTAAAGAACCATGTAAATTTAGGGGAGAAGTGGATGAATTCCCCACCTCACAAGTTAAATTGCTGTTCATGTATCAGATTAGGTTAAAAATTTATATTCAGTAATTTTGACCGACCGAGGGATGGAAAATGGAAGGTGGTTAATTACCAAGAGAAAAATAATGTCTTTTTTGACTTTTCCCCCACCAATGCTTGGATATTTTTTCGTTGATGAATGAAATTATATTTAATTGTATGATTGGTATTACGATGAAAGGGATTTTTAAAATTATTTTTTAATTAAAAAATATTATTTAATAAAAAAACAAAAATAATCAGAATGCCATACGACAGCTTAATGATATTAGTGGAGAAGGAGGTGGTGGAGCCATTTAGAATTGCAATTTATTATATATTTGCCCTTATAAATGTAATTTTAAGTATATATATAAAATCAAACTTTTGCAAAAACATCCCTTTTACGCTTTAATTGGCAACCACAATTATAATTGATAAAAAATATTAATTTAAGTTGAGAAAAAAAAAATTTTAATTTTTTCAAAAACATTTTTGATACGCAAAAATAAACAGGGTTTTCATGGAATATAAATTAAAGATAGACATATATACTTATAAAATAGATAGATAAATTCAAGTAAAAAAAAATCCGTGAAGTGGTCTAGACATTTTAAATATGAAGTGATGAAAATAATAAAAAAAAAAAATTTAATAATAAAAAAAAGTTTGTTTATTTTTGTATTTTAGAAGTGTTTTTTAAAAAAATCAGGTTATTTTTATTTTTTTAGCTTCAAATTATTTTTTTATATATTTTCAGATTATTTAGATATATTGGTATTAAATATAAATTTTAAAAATAAAAAAATATTATTTTAATACATTAAAAAAATATTTTAAAAAATAATTGAAAAAAAAAAAAAAAAAGGGGAAGCAAAAGGAGTTAGCTATGCTTACCAGAAAGTCCGAAGAACAGCACTAATAACGTGCGATGTGTTTTGACCACTGGTACCCATGCGAATAAAAACAAAACTTCCTTTTTTTCCACCTGTACACCGTATGCATACATCTGTACACCGTATGTATACATCTGTATACACGCATGCATGCATACATGCAGCCCCTTGACCAAACGATGCACAAATGGAGGATACCCCTTGGATATACGTGCAATGCTTGCATACCATGTTCACATTGGCCAGACTCCTGCTCGTGCATATGCAGAGCTCAAGATACAGCAGCATCCCTAGCGGGATCCTATGACCAAGAAATACTGTGACAGATTTTTGCATATTGAATTTATTTATTTTTAGATTAAATTTTGAATTTATCATTTATATTTGTTGGTATAATCATGAAAATCTCTTACTTAAAATATGAATCCTAAAGAGAGCTGACGATAATTTTTTTATATATTTGACATTATGGTGTCGAGTATTTTTTAAAATTTATTTTTGTTTGAAATGTATTAAAATAATTTTTGTTTTTTTATATCAGTATATCAAAATTATCAAAAAATACTAAAAAATATTAAATTTATATTTTTTTCAAGAAAAACACACTTTTAAAAAATACCCAGAAACAACACTTTTAAAAAACACCAGGAAACAAAAACAACCATACTCTGAAGCGGATTCTAAATTTTTATGGTTTATCTAGAAGGATTTTTTTGAATGTCCTAGGAATAAAAAAAAACTTGACTCATTAATTTGTATTTTAATTGGATGAATCACACAACAATTGTTATATATGGCACATTGATTACTGAAAAATAAAAATAATTTTTTTAATTTGTTTGTTGATACCTAAATTGTGAAGCTTTCTTTATAATTAAATTAAAGCATCATTTAATGTCGTGTAAAAATGAGAGGTGGGAGGTAATCTCTAAATTCCCGACGAGCTATATTTTTTTTAAACCATTGACGTGGTATATTATATCCATAACATCCAAACACATGTAACTATTTCTTAACACATTTATATATAAAAATAAAACTATTGTAATTAAAATTTTATATGTATTTTATTTACACATGTTCAAAAAAGTTAATGCATTACTTTCCGATGTTGAATAATATGATAAGTTATCGGTTATTATAAAAATTGTTATAATTAATTGTTGATATATAGACACACACGTGTATAAAAATTTAATGTATTACTTTTTATTATTCAAAATATAATAATTTGTTGATTTTTTATGATAAAACTGTAATAGTTAAGCATTAGAACATATATAAAAAAATTAATACATTTTTAATGTCATAAATTTTTAATCCAATGTTTTGTATTATGTAATGTTAACATATTACAAGTAGTGCATTGGTTTTATAAGTAAATCTATATTTTAGGTTCAACACTTTCAACATTTTCCTTTGAACATCACAAAGTTTGTGTCTTTTTTTTTTTTTCCTTTTTTCCTCTTAGAATTATGAAAGTTCAAACACTCGATTTAGAGTGTGGTTACAGTTGTTTTTTAAAGTATTTTTCATTCAAAAATATATTAAAATAATATATATTTTTTTTAAAAAAATTATTTTTGACACCATCACATCAAAATGATCTGAAAACGTCAAAAAATATTAATTTAAAATAAAGAAAAAAAATAAATAAAAAATAATTTTTTTTAAAAGCGTTTTTGAAATGAAAAAAACAAACAGTGTTAGGATTCAAAGCATACCAACTATAAGTAATTAAGGTACAAATTAGTTTTAGCATGACAAGATAGAAGAATGCAATAAACATTAATACATTTATATGTATTAAGCATTTTATAGATAAAACTATTGTAATTAAAAAAAATTATATATTTTTTCTACACGTGTTCAAAAAAATTAATGCATTACTTTCTAATGTGATAAGTTATAAATTCTCATGCAAACCGTTATACAATTAAACATCGACATATATGCATTTATGCACGTGTATAAAAAATTAATGTACTACTCTTTATTATTTTATGATAAAACTTTAATGTTGGTGAGTTATTGATCTTTTATGATAAACTGTAATAGTTAAACACTAATATATATATAGATAATTAGTACATTTATAATGTCATAAACTTTTAATCCAATATTTTGTATTGGACAATGCTAGCATATTACAAATATAACTATTGCATTCAGGGGCGGAGCTAGGTGCAGTTTACAGGGAGGCCAAAATTAATATAATAATATATATTATTAAAAAACTTATGTATTTAAATTAAAAATATTAAATAATAAAAAAATTTAAAATATTTTGCGGGGGCTCGGACCCTTGCTTACCACCTCTTAGTTCCGCCCCTGATTGCATTAGTTTTATAAGTATATCTATGAGATTTTAGGTTAAACACCTACAACATTTTCTTTTGAACATCACAAAGTTTGTGTTTTTTTTTCTTTCTCTGTAATTATGAAAGTTCATAGAATCCTAGATTTTGGATTCAAAGCACATCAACTATAATTAAGGTACAAATTAGTTTTAGCATTAAAAGCAATCAAAATTTATATTTGATCTTTTTTATAACTTAAAATTTATTCATGAGTATAATGTTCTAATCATGATTTTGAAAATATTTAATTAATTACAACACGACATAATTATATATAGATTTTACTAAAAACTCGTTTTCAAAACATAAGTTAAAAAATTAACCGCAAAAACAATTATGATACCAAATATACATATAAATTAACTAACATAAATATATTTTAAGCTTGAATCTACATAAAGCTAGGGTAACTCCTCATCCCTACGCTCACCCACTATTTCAAAATTCAAACCTAACCCTTTCCAAGTTAGAAGCATGAAATTTAATGGAATTTCATGGTGATTTATTACCGGGACAGATCTGTACAATCTACCCATGTCTTGCAAGCATGCCCCATGTTTTGTATCTTGACCAAACCACCGTACATACACCTCAAATACATGTATATATACCACACCCCCGTATACCATACAGCCATATCTCTTCTTCTCTCTACACTAGAATATCCTTTTGGTTAGAAGAAAGCCACATTTGCATACCTCATGTTTCTTTATACAAAATATACATTATGTGGTAGATAGGAGGAGTACCTTCCTAGATAGCATTAGAGAGAGAGAGAGAGAGAGTAGTTTTTGGTTTTAACTCCTTGGCAAAAGGAAAGGAAAGGAAGAGAGATTTTCTAGAGTGAGAAACACATACATCCAGACACAACAACAAGAACTCCACCACCCCCATCCCCACCCTCTATCATTTTAAGACACATTGTAATAAGAGAAAACACAAACTCAAGACACCAAAAAAGAGAGTCTTTGCCCAAATCAAATCAAATCCTTCTCTCTATGTTTCTTGCTTTTCTATCCAAACAACAACCCCTTATCTATCAAAACAAAAAAAGTTTTTTTTTTTTTTTTCATCTGAAAAATAAAGGGGCGATCTAGGAACAATCGGTTGCTTATTTTTCATAGCTCCGATCGTTGTTGTTTTTGTTTGTATCGAAGATCGATCTGTGAGTGCTTTTTTTTGTTTTTCTTTTGCGGGTTTTCTTTTTTTGATGATAGTAATATCTGTGTTTGCTTTGTTTGTTGATGATCGGCTTTGATTTTGTTATGAAACAAAAGGGTTTCTAGTTTTTTTGATGATCGGGCTGCAGATTGTTTGTTAAATGGTTAAAGATTTTAACTTTTTGAAATAAGATGAAAAAAAACTTAGCTTTTTTATTTTGTTATGGATTCAATTGTTGGTGTTTGGATATGTTTGTGTGGTTAGTTTTAAGACGATATGATTTTGGTATAAAGTAAGAGTGAGTGACTAAATGGAAAAGAAATGATAGAACATCATTTTCTGGAAATGGAATGACAAGCAATTGTTTAGATTTTGTGGGTATTTCTAGCTACATTTGCTTCATGTCCTGGGATATAAAAGATACCATTTACTTCATGTTTTAGGATATGAAAATACCATCTTTTTATCTTGTATTTGCTTTTAAATTAAGCCACCTTTGCTTTTGTCAATGTTTGTCTATGAAGATTTAATCTGTTTTAGCAACCCAACTGAACATTCTTACTGTATATGTGTTTTGATATATGCATATGTTAATGAGAATTAGTTTATGTATTTCCTGTTTGCAGTTGGTGTTTGTTGTTGAGAGTGTTGTTTGTTGTGATTGGGAATTATACAATGTTGTGATAAAGAAAAAGAAAAACTTGGATCAACTTGTTTGTTTTGATAAGGGTTTGCTAAAAAGTTTGAATTGTAGTTGATTGAGGGGGTTTCCATGTATGTATCAGTTCTGCGCGCGCGATTGTGTTGCATTTGAACTGGTTCTTTACCGATACGTGTCTGTTTTGAAGGGTATGCATGGGCAGTTTATGTGTTTTCCTTTTTTGATCATTCATGTGTAATTTTAACTGCATATATCTATTGTAAGAAACATGTGTGAAACATGCTCTATTAGATTGCTCAAATGTTTCTGTTTCTAGTGCCATTTCCTTTTATGTTGTATTTCCCCACTGCAGTTTATGTGTCTGCACGTGTGCGCATGTATGTCATAAATTATGAGTATCTGGCTTTTCTGTTACAGGAGATTTGAAGGGATATTGGCGGAATCAAGTGGAATGTGATTTGCATGGGCTGAGGATGCCAGAATTGAGAAGTGGAGCCCGGAGATCAAAGCGCCTTGATGATCTTCAGCCTCCCCAACAACCAAACAATCAAGCAGAAAATTTGACGGTGCCTGTTCAAAACAAGACCAGGAGGAGAGCTGGTGGTGGTAGAGGAAGGGGTGGGAATGCTGCAGGTGTAGCAAAAGGGGCTTCGCCAACAACGAGGCCAACTGCTGCCGGTAGAGGCCGGGGTGTTAGGTTGATAGATTTAGACCCAGAACCTTGTCAGGTTGAACCTGCAGCTGTTGGAGCTGCTGAACTAGGTTATAATAGATTAGAGGTGGTGGCAGATAAAGATATCGCGATGGAGGGTGGAAGTGCAGAAAAGGTAGTGGCAGTCGAAGAAGAAGGAAGCACTACTCCAGTTCCTGAGAGGGTAATCATCCATTTGCCTTTCTATCTTTGCAGGGTTATTTGTGTGCATCACAGAGTTGTATAAAACTGTCTTTATTAGTATTCTTCTGGTATCCTTTCCTTGTAATTAATAAATTGCCGTCTCCACTGCTTCAGCTTATGTGGAATAAGCTGTTTGAAAATATTTGGATGATAATCATTTTGAAAAATATTAATGAAATTAAGCTCTGGTCAGGTTGCATGTCCTTACTTTTAAGTTCATCTTAAAAATAATCTCTTTCTAAAATTTGTAGTAGTTTATATATAGTTAATCTCTATCTCAAATAGATAGTTTTTCTGTTAATGGGTGCAGGTGCAAGTGGGTAGTTCTCCTGTGTACAAAGTAGAAAGGAAGTTGGGTAAGGGTGGTTTTGGCCAAGTTTATGTTGGCAGAAGAGTTAGTGGAGGCAGTGATAGAACTGGACCAGATGCAATTGAGGTATGACCGATGGCTCATTTCCATGTCCTAGGTTGTTGAAAACATAACCATTTTGAGTCTGATGCTTACCGTTCCCTTTCTTTTACAGGTGGCACTAAAGTTTGAGCACAGAAATAGTAAAGGTTGCAATTATGGCCCTCCTTATGAGTGGCAAGTGTACAAGTAAGCACCTGCCTTCATTATCTGAATTCAAATATGAAAATCATGTAATAATAAACTTATTTGAAATCTATCATCTGATCCTCACTCTTCACTGATCTGCTCCTTTTCTATTTGAATTGTAAAGCACCTTAAATGGATGTTATGGAATTCCTTGGGTACATTACAAGGGTCGTCAAGGAGACTTCTATATTCTGGTGAGGTTTGATTATGAGTTCCTCCATATCAAAATTTCTAAACTTGCTTATTGTGTCTGAAAGAAATCAAATATATATTTCAGGTAATGGACATGCTTGGTCCCAGTCTTTGGGATGTTTGGAATTCCCTTGGCCAATCGTAAGAAAGAGCATCTCTGTCTCTCTCCCTCTCCCTCACACCTACACGCAGCCACACACATTCACTGACACCATGATCATGCATGTGTGCATGACATCCTTGTGTCCATGTTATAGGGGTCACTTTTTTTCCTTGTTTAATATGCAAGTACCTGCTACAGGATGTCACCAAATATGGCAGCCTGCATTGCTGTGGAGGCTATATCAATTCTTGAAAAGCTTCACATGAAGGGGTAAGCCGTTTATGTTTCCATGGGTTCAGGATTTGACGTTCTTATTTATCAACCTGCCTCAGTAATTTCGATTAGAATGTAAGTACCGCTGCTCATGATTTGTTCTCTTCTCAAACAAGGTTTGTGCATGGAGATGTCAAACCCGAAAACTTTTTACTTGGTCAACCTGGAACCGCAGAAGAGAAAAAGCTATATCTTATTGATCTTGGTTTGGGTATGTTGTCTTTCCTTGCTCTTACTATCCTTGAGTGCCAACCACGATTACGTATCATAACAACTTACATTTATTTTTAAATTTATACATGAGATTTTTGCTCTTCTCTATGTGGTTGAAGTTGTACTACATGCTATTTATATATCTGTATTTATTGCTGGCGAATTTAATGTTTTTTGGTTCAGCTTCTAGATGGAAAGATGCTTCCTCTGGTCAGCATGTTGATTATGATCAGAGGCCTGATGTATTCAGGTGTGGATTTTTTTCCTATATGCTCAACAATTTATACTTAAATATTCAAATATTGACGCATCTGTCCGGCAGGGGAACGATAAGGTATGCAAGTGTACATGCACATTTAGGTCGGACTGGAAGTCGGAGGGATGATCTTGAGTCATTAGCATATACATTAATATTTCTTATAAAAGGAAGGTTGCCATGGCAGGGTTATCAGGTTAGTCTACATTGTTGTTTCAGGTTTTTTTTTATTAAGATGCTCTTTTCATTCTATTTCTTACCCCACTTCTTTTTTTTGTCATTATCTGATTGTTTGTTAAAATGCACAGGGAGATAACAAGAGCTTTCTTGTTTGTAAGAAAAAGATGGGTACATCTCCAGAGCTGATGTGTTGTTTTTGTCCTGCCCCATTCAAACAATTGCTTGAAGCTGTTACAAATATGAAGTTTGATGAGGAGCCCAATTATTCCAAGCTGATATCTTTCTTTGAAAGTCTTATTGAGCCATGCACTCCACTAAGGCCAATTAGAATTGACGGAGCTCTTAAGGCAACTTTGATTTCCTTTTCTTTTCCTGAGCTTGATAGGATGCTTCAACCTGCTGAACTTTTATTATTGTTTTAAACAATTAGGTTGGACAGGTTGGACAAAAACGCGGAAGATTGCTTATAAACTTGGAAGAGGATGAGCAACCAAAAAAGAAAGTACGATTAGGGAGTCCTGCTACACAGTGGATTTCTGTTTACAATGCACGCCGACCTATGAAGCAGAGGTATATTTATTTCTGGCACGGTCATATAACATTTGCTTGTACTCTTACATGCTCACAATTCTTATTTTCTGTGCTCACAGAGCATTGCCTCTGTATGTTGATTTGAGCTGGTTTTATCATTTGCTATGGGTGTGAAAGAAAGTGCTACTGGTTGTTTGTCTGTCCTTGAATTCCTGTTATGACTAGATTTTTTTATGCTTCAAACTGTCTCTTGTGTTCATGTTTCTTGGGGGGGGGGGGGATTGGGGCAAGGTGAGGGGAGATTAAAGTTGAAGGTTTAGGTTTGATATGGTTGTTAAATGTGGTGGAAATGTTGATGCAGGATAACTATGGATTTTTTCCAGGTTTTAGGTGTGGTGTACTTTATTATTAAAGTCCCTATGGTTACAGAGAATACATGCCCCTTTTATAGGCAGTAAAAGTTGAAAGCTAATTGGGAAAAGAAATGATCATAATAGTAAACTCCTAACAAATATTCTAGTTCCTAAATAAGCTGTAATTTCTATGTAGTAGCATTAATATTTCGACGATAAATTCTAAACAGACTAAATTTGCAAGGAACACCAGAATATAAAGAATAAAAAAAAAAGAGGTAATTCATAAACTTTTTTCTCTTTTGTCGCAACAAACATTGTCAGATTTGCTGGACAAAGGATAAAGAAGCGAAGGATTCAAGGATATTCCTGTGTTTCCAATGATTGATATTAGAACACTAGTCTTGTATGGCTGGAAAGTAATTTTCTTTTGTGAAGATCTATGATAGTGAGAGGTCACGCCATTGATCAATGTGAAAGCCCTATAAAGTATCTCAACTAATAAGACAATTTGAGTAATAAAATATAATCAGATAAGGTAATTGTCATTCTTAACTAAGAAATGTCATTCATTTTCCAAGAAGCATGTAATGGTGATGGAACAAATCCAGATATTTTGGTGACAATAATTGACTTATTTCGATTGAAAAGGCTAAAAGAAGTGAGCTTGAGAAATTAGTATCGTGTGCGGGTTTAAGAAGACTTTTGAGGGAGGCTCTATGCCAAAACCCTCAAGGTTATCCAAGAAACATTTTGTTCTGCATTGCTTTCAATTAAGGAGTATGGCATGAAGAATAGCCATCTACAGGACATCCTATTAATATCTTAAAGTATCGTTCTTCATAGGCTATAGTGTTTGGCAGTCATTGAAATGACCAAAGTGTGAAATATACATGTCCTTTCTGTTTTTGTTTTTAATATTATAATTTTTAAGTTGAAGATAGAATTCTTCTTGCAGTTGAAAATCAGAACTATAATATGAAATTCCATAGAGTAATTTCATTATCATTATGGTTTTTCTAATTATCAGTCTTCTTGTTCCTTGAACTTATTACTCCTAATAGTCTCAGTTTTCTTGTTCCAGCATTATCATTTTGTTTTCTTACCTTGGATTTGTAGATACCACTACAATGTAGCTGATTCAAGGCTGCGCCAGCATGTAGAAAAGGGTAATGAAGATGGATTATATATCAGCTGTGTTGCCTCTTCAACTAATCTCTGGGCCTTAATCATGGATGCTGGAACGGGCTTCACATCTCAGGTTTATGAATTGTCAACTGTCTTCCTGCACAAGGTATTAATTCAAGAAAATTAATTGCCATCATCTTTTGCCGCACAGTTATGTGTGACTGGAACTACTGATCATCTTTGAAATTGTTTGGATTGTTAACAGGATTGGATTATGGAACAGTGGGAAAAAAATTACTATATCAGTTCAATAGCTGGTGCAAGTAATGGAAGTTCGTTGGTTGTTATGTCCAAAGGTTGGTGACTGTTTCCACAATATAAAGAATTGCGTGCTATATATGTTAGTACATGAAGATTGGTAACTCTGTTTTCATAATGTATAAAAATGATTGAGGACTTGGAAGCTACCAAGATCCTTACACTTGAAGTCTCGTACTGTTTTACATCATGCCAACTGCTAATTCTGCTTGTTTTTGTACTTAATATTAATTTTATTGTAATTAACTAAATAGGTATGTTTCTACATGTCAGCACAAAGATACTCTGATAATTTTTGTAAAGAAGAGATGCATCAAGTATGATTGAAAGGCATTATCTGTCTGCATGTGAACATGACTAATGTATTTGTCCTTAGGCAGGTTCTATAGTTTTACTTTGCTAGTAGGGAGCCAGCTAGAAGAACTAAATTAATAAATTGGAGGAAAGTGCCATTGTTGGACTTTGAACTCACCTTGATTTTGAATTGCTAACTGTCATATGCAAAACAGACGATTGCTGTAAGTTTTCAGTTATGTTTCTGACTACAAAGTGGAACTGGGCAAGGCTTGTATTGCGGTATTGCCAGGTCCTAGTATTGTCTGAAATGAGATTTGCTTCTATGGATATTTTCTTTTATCTGGTCATGTAAAGTGATTTAGTTGGGTTTTATAAACCCGAGTGTGGCTTTTTATTATTTGTTGCATATGCTAGTTGAGGTGCACTTTTGCAGCCTACCTTTGTTAAAAGTGTTGTGTCATGCCATCATGGCATGCATAGAACACAAAAAGGTTTCAAATAGCAACTTACATATTGTTCTTTTGCTTTTTTGAGATGCATCATTTTGCCAAGCTGATTGTTGGAACGAGTCTTCCATGCATATAACATGGGTACCGGCATGTGTATCACAGTATGGTGTATCTAGCTATTAAAATTAGGATTTTGCTACGTAGATTAACATGGAGGTTCATGAATGAAATGGTTATGATTGTCAAATTGACTTGAAATTTGAGTTATATCATGTGCATGGGAGAAGTAAAAATCTTAAAGTAAGCCTGGAAAGGGCTTCCCACTGCTTCAGGAGGTGCTGTGAAAATTTTCATTCATGTTTCTTATTGGAATCGAGCCTTTCTCAGTTTCTTGGTGGTTTAAGCGAAATAACTTTTTAACTAAGAGATCCAATGGCTTAACTTTTACGTAAGTAGATTCTGAAGTTTCTGCAATTATGTAGGAACTCCTTACACCCAGCAGTCTTACAAAGTGAGTGAATCTTTTCCTTTCAAGTGGATAAATAAAAAGTGGAAAGAAGGTTTTCATGTCACATCCATGACAACTGCTGGCAGTCGCTGGGGTGTGGTTATGTCCAGGAATGCTGGATATTCTGATCAGGTATGATTTCCTATTGTGGTTGTGATTTTTTTTTATGCACCGGTAATCCTGCACATTTATTTTCCCTTTTACCTTCCGGTTATCAGATTTCTCCTCATTATTGTTGTTTTACTGGGACTAGGTTGTGGAGCTTGACTTTTTGTATCCAAGCGAAGGGATCCATCGGCGATGGGAGAGTGGTTTCAGGATAACATCTATGGCTGCCACTGCTGATCAAGCAGCCTTCATATTGAGCATACCAAAACGAAAAATGGTGGATGAAACTCAGGAAACCCTGCGCACCTCTGCCTTCCCAAGCACCCATGTTAAGGTAGGTTTCTGCATGTTTTCTCTGCCTTAAAGTATCTAGTAAAATTCAGTTTAAATTGTACTGAGTTGTTGCTTGCAAGTCCTGAAGAAAAAGTTTAATCAGACAAGCTGTCTTAGTGCCATATATGCAACTCATTGGTTACCTCACCCAATCTAGCATTTTGGTCTATGCAAAATTTAGCCCACCTGAAGTTGGACTCCCTTTTCTGGAAAATGTTTGGGTGACTAAATAGACTATAATTTGGCGTAATTATGTTTTGTCTATTTTTAGGTGGTGGCTTTGTTCAGCTTCTCATAAATAAATATTAATTGTTCAATTTTCCATGTTTTTCTTCTTGCAGGAAAAATGGTCCAAAAATCTCTACATTGCTTCAATCTGCTACGGGCGCACTGTTTGCTAGATTTTGGTGTACATGCTGGCCTCTTCAAAAGAATCTGATGGTTTCAAATTTTGAAGCTGATGCTATTTTCAATATGATTCTCAGAACGGGGTGGTTAGCTTTTCATCCGCATGTTAAAGAAAAACCAGGCTTCTGGTACAGGATCTTTCTCATATATGACTGTAAAAAAAGAAAAGAAAAAAAAAGAGAGAAAGAAATAAAAAAAAAAATGAATTGAGAGTTTGAGGACAGGTTCCCCGACCATGAGCTGAAGTATGAGCCGGTGGGGCAACAGTTGAAAACATTTATATAATGTTATTGGCTATTGCAGCCTTGTTGTGCTTTATTACTGCTATTCTGCCTTGATTTATCATAATTTAAAAATGTTTGCTATTTTTGCTATTTCATAGATAGAAAGAGCACAAGAGGGTGTGCTTGCACGACAAATTGTTGCCCTTTCCCCCCTTATTCTGCTAGAGGGATGAGCTGAAAAGAGAATTTAGGGTTTCCAGGTTACCTAACCAGAGACATACATAGCTGAAATTGTTGAGACAAACCCAAAAGGAAATCCAATCCCCATCATTTTCCAAGAAAACCATGTGCCCTTACCTTCACATTCCTGTGTTGTTGGCTCTGTCAATTTCAACCTTGGCGATTCCTTCTCACATGGTACCTGAATTTGCATTCCACAGGGCCCACTATTGTCAGCATAAGAACTTTGATCGTTGAATGTATCTGAGGATCATTCGGAATGCGTCCCTTTAGCTTGCTGTCACTCAATTCCAAGACAGTAAGTTGCAAAAGCTTTTCGAACGTTTGTGGTATTTCTCCTGAGAGAGTGCTGTCCGACAAATCTAACTTTCTAAGCTCTCCAAGTCGCCGAAACTGATTGGTATTCTTCCCGAGAGTTTGTTATAGGAAATGCTCAGCAATTTCAAGCTTTTCAGACCTCCAATACTATCAGGAACATCGCCTGATAATTGATTCTTTGATAGATCTAAGGAAGTAAATATCTGCCGAGGTGCTGGAAGGGAAGATACCTTTTCCCAGATAACAGCCATAATTTTTCTTGGTTTTCTAATTATTTTGTCAGGGTGAAGTAAGGTTTGTAAGTAAGAAAGTATAGAAGGTCAAAGGAAAATATATCTTCATCGCTGGGATCATCAATCATGTATCACTCCAGTGAGTTCTCCCTAAACTAGCAGGGATTTGTCGAGTAAGGTTATTGTTTGAAAGATCAAGTATTTGAAGACTTTCAAGACTCGATAAATTGTTTGGGATCGGCCCTTCAATAACACGAATAGGAGAGATTTGAGAGAAGAATGCTGGGATTTCACCTGTAATTTTATTGTCATGCTGTTAACAACTTAGTCTTAACAAAGAGTTGGTGCGAAGAGAATATGAGATTGAGAGTTAGAAGAAATGAGAGAAGAAAGTGTAAGTAAATCGGTTATACATATTACTGATTTTATTCATGTAGAACATATTTATTATTAATAAAAATTTTATTTTATCTTTAATATTTATTTATATTTGATTAATGAATCTAATATTTAATTAATGAGTCTAGTGTAGAGATAAAACCCATGAGATAAAAATTCTTTGTAAAGAAAATTATAAAGTTATTATAATTATGATATTCCTATTCCATCAAAGTATTGTTCTTAAATGTTTATAGTCAATGTTCTATTAAATTTAGATATTAATTAGATCTGTGAAGACCGATACATATTATGTTTATTTCTTTATGAAAGGAAGCAAATGCTCTCATGAATCGATGTATGATGGATACCTGGAACTAATATGTAGATGCTTATTAGATAACATGTACATTGAACTGACCCGCAAGAAAATTTCATATGGATAGATCACCTATGTCTATAGAAATACTCTTGAATAATTGTGTAAGTGATCCTTAATCTTGAGATCACTAAGTTATCTTATATAGAGAGTGTTATGTTTTGATTCTGACTACACATCCTAATCAAGGGTAACAAATGGACAAATATTGAGTATAACATAAACTATATGGATGTATTTGAGTAATAAAAAGATGATTCATTACCTTAGGTGAATTAGGAAAAATGTTTTATCTGTTCTCAAATAGTATTGATTATTAAATTCTTGGCCAAGATGAAATGAGTTTTGAAAAGAGTTTCAAAATATTATTCAAAGAATCAATGACTATAATGTTGAGAACTAAAATGATTTAACAAAGCAGACATTCTTCATGTTATAATATTTAAATCAGAACATTCATGATGAAGGGATAATAATTACACAGAAAAACTAGTTACTGAAAGGTTAAGTCAAATCACTTATGACTTTCCTAATATTTAGGGGATTATGACAGGTTGCTAAACATTGTACTTAATCTTCAAATATAAATAAATAAATTATTCAATTCATAATAAATTAAATTATTTAATCTTATTTTATTTAGGATTATGATTTATATTTAAGCCAATTTATCAAGGAACTTGATGGGTCACACACATAAAAAATATTGGTAAAAAATTAAAATGAGATGATTAATCAAGTGAGACTTGATTGTAAATAAGTTTTAGAAACTGAAGACTAGAATATAATTAATACCTGAGATTACAATTCTAGACTTAGAAATAATCAAGTAAGGACTTGATTGAATAAAATTTTAAAATTAGCCTAAAATAATATATGTGATATTATTTAAGAGGCAAATTGATATTTTACTATTTACAGGGTTTTTAGGTTTCCCTATAAATAGAAATCTATACCTCTTATTTTCTAAGAGAAAAAGATAAGAGTAAAAAAAATATTGTACGTAAACACCTAAGAAACACAAGAAAAGAGCTAGAACTTTAAGGTATAACAATCCCTATCTCCTATAAGGGTTTATGAGACTTTTCACTAATGATTTGTGCGGATTGCCGTTAGAGGCCAGTCATTTAGACAACTTATGGTTTGCGACAACTCAGCCTTAAAGCAAATATTCAAAACCGAAAAGAATATTTGATCTTCAGGTAATCTTTGTATAAACCCTAAACAACTATAGATCTATCTAATGAGATCCTTGAGAATCCTGAAAAATCTTAAATTTACTGTTTTCGCTATGTATGTGTTTCGGGAAACCCAACAAAAATAACTCTACAAAATTTACAGAAATAATACTTTATAAGACTTGAGTTCCATGTACATCACATGCCTTGTTTATACAATCCTTCTAACTAACTAACTAACTAATCTTTCCAACTAACTAACTACATTTATCCCCACGTGTTTAATGCTTCTATACACTAACTTCCTTCTACTTAACAACTTCTCTCGCCATTCCTTTTCTTCTTATTTCTTATTGTTCATGTTACTGCTAACTCACACTGTTTATAACAATTCTTCCCCTTTAGAAATTCATGTCCTCAAGAATGGATATCAAAATCTGGAAACAACAACTGAAGTTCTTCAAGGTCCTCTTAAGTCGAGTCTTTAGTAAAACAATTTGACCATTTGATCATTCTAGCTGTTGCAACCTATTTCCTTTTTTTTCCATAATCTTTTGTTCTAATATTGCCACATGATTCACCTTCACTTTTCTTGATTTATCTCATTGGAAAAGTTGAGGAAACCACTACATTATTTCCAATCTTCTTTTTAAACAAGGAGACATGAAATACTGAGTGGATATTGACTGCTGATAGTAGGAACAATTTATATGCTACTGTCCCAATCTTTTGAATAATTTTATAGGGACCAAAATAACATGGATTCAATTTCATATTCCTCCTCAGAGCCATAAATTTTTTCATGTAAGACTGTAGCCTTAAGTACACCTAGTCTCCCACTACAAATTCTTTTTTTGCCCTCCCTTTATCACTCACTTGCTTTATTATGTTTCTAGCCATATCTAATTATTTCTTCAAATTATTATTCAACTCTTCTCTTTTCTATAGTAATTCCCTCATTGTAGCTATAGTAACAATCTTTGGCAATGCCATTTCAGTAGTTGGAGGTGGATAGCCATACATAGCCTGAAAAAGATTCATTTTGATACTGGAGTGGTAATTGGAATTATACCACCACTTTGCTTAAGTCATCCATAAGCACCATTGTTTAGGATTATTCATAGACATACACCTTAAGTATGTTTCTAGGCATTGACTCACTTTTTCTAATTGCCCATCAGATTGTGGATGATAAGCTAAAGTCATGAACAATCTGACTCCTAACAACTTGAATAATTCCTTTTGATACTGGAGCGGTAATTGGAATTATACCACCACTTTGCTCAAGCCATCCATAAGCACTATTGTTTAGGATTATTCATGGACATACACCTTAAGTATGTTTCTAGGCATTGACTCACCTTTTCTAATTGCCCATTAGATTGTGGATGATAAGCTAAAGTCATGAACAATCTGACTCCTAACAACTTGAATAATTCCTTCTAGAACAAACTGGTAAACACATTGTCTCTATCAGTCGCAATGATTATTGGCAATCCATGAAACTTATAAAAATGACTAGGGGTGAGCAAAATAATCGGAAAATCGATTAAACCGAGAAAACCGGAAAAAAAATAACCGAAAAAACCGAACCGAAAAAAAAAACCGATTAAACCGATTAAATTTTTGAAAAAACCGGCCGGTTCGGTTCGGTTTCGGTTTTATAACCAAAAAACCGAAAAAACCGAACCGAACCGAAACCGACAAAAAACAAAAAAAAAACCAAGCCAAAACCGAGCCAAACCGGAAAAACCGATCCAAAACCGAGCCAAACTGAAAAAACCGAGCCAAAACCGGAAAAAACCGAGCCAAAACCGAGAAAATCGAGCCAAAACCGGAAAAACCAAGCCAAACCGGTTTGAACCGGTTTTTGCCCTAAAAAAACCGAACCGAACCGAAACCGGTCGGTTTGACCCGGTTTTGGTTCGGTTTCGGTTTTTTTTCAAAAAAAAAAAAATTTCGGTTTGGTTACTTTTTTTGATAAAAACCGAACCGAACCGAAAATGATCACCCCTAAAAATGACTTAAGAATGTCTCAGCTTCCATCTTTGCAGTAAAAGGATGTGATAAGGAAATGAAGTGACTATATTTGGTAAATCTATCCACAATCACCATTATGGTGTCTTTACCTTTATATTTTAGAAGTTCTTCCACAAAACCCATTATAATGTCTCTCCGAACTCCACTAGGTATTGTTAATGGCTGTAAGAGTCTATGATAAGCCACCTTCTTTATTTTTTCTTGCTTATAAACATCATACTCCTCCACCAATTGTTTCACCATTTTCTTCATCAAGGGCTAATAAAACACAACTTTAAGTTGTTTATAAGGATTTTGAGTTCCAACATGGACTATAATACAAGAATCACATCCTATTTTGACTATTTTTTCTCTTACATCACATTCTCTTCCAATCACAACTCTTTTTTTATACTTAGTATTCCATCTACAAAGCTATATTCAGGCCAAATTTCAGCTCCTTCTAATTTCCCATAGATGATCTCCTGTAGTTGATAATTATTTTTTGTAGGTTTCCATGATTTTCTTATCCATGTTGGTACTATTATTGAAATGAAATTACAGTTACCCAGGTCTTCTATAACATCTTTATTAACAGTTTCCAATCCTTTACCAATCATCACTTTACTTGATAAAGCATCAACAACCTTTTTTTTTTCCTTTTCTTTTCGATAAGGAATCTGATACCTTAGCCTCAACAATTTTGTCAAACCTTTTCTTTATATGGAAGAATGAGTTTTTTGATCTAGTAAGTATTTCAAACTTTCGTGATCAGTTTTGATAACAAACTGATCATGTTTAAAATAATATCTCCACCTGTCCATTACCATTAAAATTGCTAGATATTCCTTCTAATATATAGATAAATCCCAAATGCCTAGAACATAAAGCTTCACTAAAAAAAGACAATGGTCTCCCTTCTTAACTAAGCATTGTTTCTACTTCTGTAGCATAAACATCAGTTCCCAGTATAAAAATCTTATAAAATCAGGCAATGCCAAGACTGGTGCATCATACAAGGATGTTTTAAGTCTTTCAAAAGCCATCTGTGAGTTCTGATTCCATTTGAAACTGTTTTTCTTGAGTAATTTAGTCAAAGGCCTACTTATAATTCCAAATCCTCTTATGAATTTCCTATAATAGCCTACCAACTTTAGAAACCCCCTAAGCTCATTGGTTGTTTTAGGAATAGACTAATCTTTCACTACTTCTGCCTTTAGGATTTGTATCAACCATTTTAGTTGAGATTCATATAATATACATTTAGATTATCTAGCAAACAAATGATGATCCTTTAATGTTTCCAATACTGTTCTGAGGTGAATGACATGCATTTCAAAGGTGGGACTGTATACTAGGATATCATCAAAGAAAACCAACATGAAATTTCTCAGAAAAGGCTCTAACATATTGTTCATTAATGCTTGAAATGTTGCAGGTGCATTTGTTAGTCCAAAGGGCATCACCTTGAACTCATAATGTCTATGGTGTGTTCTAAAGGCAGTCTTCTCACTTTCAACAGTGTGCATCCTTAATTGATGATAACTTGACCTCAAGTCCAATTTTGAGAAATATTATGATCCATACAACTCATTCATCAAGTCATCTATTAATGGAATTGGAAACACATTCTTTTTTGTTAGCTAATTCAATTATCTGTAATCCACACAGAACCTCCAGTTGTCGTCATTCTTTTTTAACTTACAATATTGGAGAAGTAAATGGGATACCGTTGGGTTGAATCACCCCATTAAAAAACATTTCATTCATTAATCTTTCAATTTCCTTATGTATAAAAAAACCTCTATAAGGCCTTATATTCACTGGTTTGGCAATTGGAATCAAAGGAATTTTATGATCCAATGTCCTTATTGGAGGCAACTGTTTTGGTTCATTAAGCACTAATTCAAATTCCTTCAATAAAGCCTTAATCACAAGATTCACTTCCTTCTACATAGATTCCACTTTAGCTTCAATTGAGAAAAGTTGTCGCACAAAACCATACATCACCTCTTTTAGACTTTTCTAAACTTTTAATTATGTGATTAAATACAAGCTAGCCTCTTCAATAATTCCTGTAAGCTTAATCATCCTTCCATCTTTCTTAAAAGATAATTTATCCTGATGATATTGAACAAAATTGACAAATAAAGTCTTAGCTAATTCACTCCAAAAACCATGTCACTCCTCCTTAACTTTAAGACTCTCAAATCTACTTGAAATTCATGCCTTTACATCAACCATTGAAGTTTTGGACATAATATACTATACTCATGACACTCATATTGGCAACAATTACTACCAACATAATATTTTTCTCAATTGTAGTTATAATCTCCTTATCAACATGTTCATCTATGAAGCTGCGATACTACCACTATTAATAAGAATTATAAAGTTTTTGTTTTGACAATTTCCTTTAATTCTTATTGTATTATGAGTATAACTAACAACTAGTGAATTTAAAGACAAACCATACTCATCCACTTGAACTTCATTAGCTACAATTTCATTATTATCTCATTCATCTACTTCTAAAAATTCATCACCTTTTTCATCTACACCATTCATCATATTCAAGTTCTTCTTATTACATTAGTGGCCTAAAACAAATTTCTCCAGATATTTATAACATTGGCCTAACTTTCTCCTTTGTTCATATAAAGTATCATAAATTCATTTACCTTCTACTGTAATATCATTTCTTGTATTGTAAAGAGTGTTGAAAAACGGTTTACCTAGTGGCCTTCCATTATTGAAAGAAAGAGATATTCTAGGTATCATCCTGTTCTTTTTTGCCATATCTTGGTTAGATTCCTTTTACAACATTGCTTGATTAAATGCTTGTATCAAGGCGCAGGCTTCAAAATTTTCAATGTCAGTTTAGTATCATCTTTGAGGCCATTGATGAAGCTAGAAATGTAGTATGATTCTGGCAGTGAAAGGTTCAAGGTACTCATTAAGGAATTAAACTCCTTAAACCTTTTCACATACTATTTTACCCTTTTATCATGCACCAGCTTGTTAAACCCCTTCACTACATCCTCTTTGTTGCCAAATATTGTATAAATAGATCAAACAAACTCCTCCCAATTAGTTATGTCATAATCTCTTTTCAAGCACCCTTCAAACCACACTTTTGCTTTATCCTCCAAATAAAGTGAAACTATTTCCACCCATTGGTGAACTAAAGTGGAATGCAACTTGAAAAACTTTCTACATTTCCTAATCCATCCCCGTATATTATCTTCATGAAATGTAGATAGCTTTATTTTTGGTAAAATTATATTTTATACACCCATATAAAACTTATTGATGCCTATAATTTCATCTTGAATGTGATTCTATTGTAGACAAATCATACTTTTGGTGTTACTTTGATTCCTGACATCTTTTTTAGCTTTTTTTAAACCATGAATGTTTGAATGGTAATCATCAAGGTTTTTATTTGTGCATTCAGTTGTTTGTTCCACTTAGCTTGCTCTTGCCACTATCTCTTATTGTCAACTATGTAATCTTAGAATTTTTGATAAAAAAACTTATATTCCTTCATCTAATTGCCTACCATGCTTCTCCAAAGCTTTAACTTTGTTGTTTTCCACCATTTTTAGGTCTTCTTTCCTTCTGTGATTGCATTGGATTCAAGGCTCAGATACCAATTTGTTAAGAACTCGATCTTAACAAAGAGGTGCGAAGAGAATAAAAGATTGAGAGTTAAAAGAAATGAGAGAAGAAAGAACTCTGTAAAATTATTGAAATAATACTTCATATGACTTGAGTTCCATGTACATCACATGTCTTATTTATACAATCCTTCTTAATAACTAACCGATCTTTCCAATTGACTAACTACCCTTATTCCCATGTGTTTAATGCTTCTTTATATTAACTAACTTCTACTTAATAGTTTCTCCCGCCATTTCTCTTATTCTATTATTTCTTCTTATTCACGTTACTACTAACGCACACTATTTATAACACATGCAAATTAAGGTAATCAAGTGATGCGATCCAAACAATATTAAAAGATCTGTTAGAGGTTCCAGTTGGTCCAGTGAAAAAACTTAAGGTTAAGAGGTTCAAAAAGGCTTTCTATAGACTTTTTCAAGACATTTGGGCTAAGACAGACTTAAAAAACATATTAAATAATGAAGTACAACCTTGATTAATTTAATTCATGTTCAAAAAGAGCTTGTAGGTGGGCATTCAAATATTACAAAAAGATTGGAATAAGAAGATTTAAATTTGTTGACTTTTCGCTACTGTTTTGGTCATACTTGGAGTTATAAAAGGAGTTTTAATGCCATTTTAGTTACATTGGAAAATAGACATCCATAGCTTTCCAAAGATATATGGCACGCCTTCTAATTCATTAAAACAAAAGAGAACCATACATTTAAAGTTAAACTTCAATTCTACCAACAGATTACGAAAATAACTTTGGTTTTATTTAAATTAGTTGGACTATTATTTTATTTATCTTTTATCTATTATTAGGCCTTTTAGAGATATTAGGACCTTTATTTAAATTTGAGTTCATTGGATTATTATTATTATTACTATTAGGTTTATCCATGTTCATTAGGGATATCTTATTAGATTTAGATTGTTTCTAGTATAATTACTCTTTTATAGACTTTTTGACAAAAAAAACCTATTTTTAATAAAAAAAAATGGTATTTTTGCTATCTTTTATGTGATTCCCATACTAAGTTCTTGATTGAATTTGTAAACTCTTTGAAGGATTGATAAACTTCGTTGTGATTTTATACTATTTATTCACGTTTCTTATAGGGGTAGGGTGATCATTATCACTCAAGTCTAAGTGAGTAAGATTGCTTTGCTTGGGAAGCCAAACAGGAATTTTCCCAGAAACATTATAAGATCTCAAAGAAAAATACCAGAAACAATTGAACAACTGCTGTAATGGAGTACATTGGACTTGAGCAACAACAAGCTCACTAGTCACATTCCAAATGGTCCTCAAATGGATAGGCTGGATAATCGAAGTTTTTATGCTAGTAACAGTAGATTGTGCGGGACACAGATTTAAATCTATGTTTGTTTCTAGGTATTCCCACCTCCCACCACAGCAGTGAGGACATCTTTATGTCAGGCCACTTACTTAGTGTTGGTAATAAATATTTGAATGAATGAAGGAGAGTGTTTTTCCTTTCTTTCTGAGCTAATGTTCAATGAATGTTTTCTCTTAAATTGTGCGTGTAGTACTTGTAACAAGCAGTTCCAATAGACATTGGCTCTTAAGGTTTTTAGTATAATGAACTTTTTTTTTTGTAACCAAGAGAAGGGAGGTGCTAACGTTAAATGCAAGATTACCATGCTTGATCTTTAACATGATCCATGTCTTTATTACTCTTTTTAGTACTTTCATAGACTACATTGTGCCAACTTGCCATTCAATCTTGTGTTACATGCTTTTGTTATGTCTCTATTTAATTCCAAACCAACTGTGTTATTTAAATTATACAATTTGTTACAAAACAACTACAGCAAATTTCATTCGTAAAAGTAGAATTATATCAGTCCGAATTTTGTTCCCAGCAATGCCAGCTGCAAGAACAAGAAGCATTCTCGCTTCTCTATTTGTTTCTATCAGATCAGTTGCGAGCTTGTTATAGTAAGTCCCTGCGTTCTTGAACCTTGCACTGCACTGGCTAAGTTCCTGAGTTCTTGAACCGCTTAAGTAGGCCTTTGAGCCCTCCAAGTCTTTTCCTTTTCTCTGTTTCGTTATTATAGGCCACAATAGTTTTTGTAGTGTTTTGATGTTGTAAATTAACTCTTTGGTTATTAACGATTCTATAAGTTGAAACTTTTACTAGTGAAGGATCAATTACTAGTCTCATTTCAAAGTTTCGATGAAGCTGATATATATATAGAAATATGACGGATTTATTTTTTCCTCGTAAACTACTAACAAAAGCCTCGGTAAAGTCCGCTGATGAAATAATCAACATCATTATATCAAGGGTTTTGGTACGAATACCTCTCCTTGTAAGAGCTGCCTTTTTTATATATTGAAACTATAGCTCCTTATAAGGCTGAAAATCAGCAATTAATAGTACCATACAAGGTACAGGTAAGAGTAAAGACTATCAATTATTGACTAAATAAAGTAACACATATCAAGCCATCAATTCTGCTAAAATCCCCCTTTAAATTAATGTTAGGCTATCTAGAAACATCAATTTGTCAATCAAGAACTAATGGCGAAGATGAGAGAGAGACTTGGTGGAAACATCATCGGTTTGGTGTTTAGTAAAAATATGTGGAAGAGTAATCTCCAGACAAGCTAAAGCTTCACAAATGTAATGACAATCCACTTTAATATGTTTGGTGTGCTCATGAAAAACAAGATTGACAATAATCTGAACAACACTAGTATTATCAACATGAAAAAGGAGTAGGAGTAAGTTACAGAACACTAAGTCCTCTTAACAACCCATGGAGCCATACAATTTCAGAACAAATAGACGACATAGCCTGACATTCAAACTCGGTGGATGACTTCGATACACGAGCCTGCTTCTTACTCTTTCAAGAAATGAGGGTATCACCAAGAAACATACACCAAATCGTAATATAATGATAAGTATCCACACAACCAACCCAGTTAACATCACTAAAGCCCACCAAATGTAAAGACTTCCAACAAGGGAAGAATAAGTTGTGACTAGATGTCCTTTTGAGATATCAAAAAAGACGATGGGCAACAACCAAATGTGTCTTACACGGAGCTTGTAGAAACTGACTCATCTGCTAAACAAAAAACGATATATTAGGTTGAATAGTGGTCAAATAATTTAAATTGCCCAACAATTATCGATACATTAAAGGACCAGATGAGGAATCACTATCCGCATTAAAAAACTTCAAATTTACCTCTATAGGAGTAAAAACCAAATTATTGTCTTGAAGGCCAACTAAAGAAAAACGTTCATGGGTATACTTATGTTGATGTAAGAGTGTGCCATTCAAATAATGTTAAACCTGAAGTCCAAGAAAATACTGCATGGGACCAAGATCTTTCATATGAAAGGAAGATTTGAGGCCCTGTTGGAGTTGGTCAATTAACTAGATTATATCCAGTAATCACAACATCATCGACACACACAAGAAATATAATGGTCCCAAGGGTAGTTTGGTGAAAAAATAAAGAGAAGTCATATTGATTTTGAGTAAATGTAAAACCCAACAGAGTAGTATGAAACTTCTCAAACCATACATGTGGTGCCTACTTCAAACCATATAGAGACCATTTCAAACGATAAACCTCAATAAAAGAAGAAGAAAAAAAACCAGGAGGAGGAGACATAAAGATTTCTTCTTTCAGGTCACCATGTAAAAATGCATCTTACAAAACGACCATCCTTTGAAAATAACAATGGTTGTAACAATGTAGACAATAGTCATTTTAGCCACAAAGGTGAATCTTTTCTCATAATCAATCCCATACTCCTGCCAATTCCTAAGTGCCACCAGATGAGCTTTATGTCATTCGAATGAGCTATCAACATATAGCTTAATGGTGTATGCCTACTTACACCCAATAAGCTTAACTTCAACAATACAAGGGACAATGTCCCAAGTATAACTCTCTTGAAACACTTGAAGTTCATCCTGCATAGCTTGGCGCCAACACTCTTGAGTAGAAGCCTGATAATAAGACTTAGGCACATAAGTATTATCAAGAGTAGCTTAAAGAGTGGAAGGAGAAAAACTATGCCAGTCTGGGGGTTAGAAAACCTTAGTAGACCGGCGAGGTGTATGCAAGACAAGATCAAGTAGTGGTTTAAAAGAAAGAAGAGGCAGTGTGCGACGTCGCTTACACAATACCTGGCTTAAAACGAGGAGTACTAGACACATCATCAAAATAAAGAAGTGAAATAGAAGAAGACAAAAAAGTAGGACAAAACTGAAATAAATATTTCTTAAAAAAATTCACATTTTGAGAAATACAAAGCCTGTTAGAATCTGCATCATATCATATAAACCCTTTATAAGAGTTACTATAACCAAGAAAAGCATACAAAATAGATTAAGTAGCAAGCTTGTGACGTTCAATGAGAAGTAAATGAACAAAACAAATGCGATAAAAACATGTAGAGAATTATAATCAGGAGGAACACAAAACAAAGCATATCATATAAACCCTTTATGAGAGTTACTATAGCCAAGAAAAGCATATAAAACAGATTAAGTAGCAAGCTTGTGACGTTCAATGAGAAGTAAATGAACAAAACAAATGCAATAAAAAACATGTAGAGAATTATAATAAGGAAGAACACAAAACAAACAAGAATATGAAGAATCAAGATTCAAAGTAGTAGAAGCAAACAATTAATGAACTATACAGTTGTAGATAAGACTTCTACCTAAAATCTGGAAGGAACAAAAGATTCAAGTATCAATATATGAAAAAATCTAAAAAATGATGATTTTTATACTTGACAACACCATTCTTTTGATAAGTGCAAAGATATGAACACAGAGATAATACTTTTTTGTTGAAGAAAATATTGAAAAACATGGGATATGTATTCTCCCCTAGAATTTGAGCGTAAGATCTTAATACATAGCAAATTGGGTTTTTACATGGGCAATAAAAGTATGGAAGGTTGAGAACATGTCAACTTTAGAACAAACAAAATAGACCCACATAAAACAACAGTAAACATCAATAAATATCATAAAATACATGTATACAACTTGAGAAAGAACATGACTCATACCAAAACATCAGAATGAATAATTTCAAAACACATAGAAGCACGACTACCTTGCAAAGAAAAAGGTAAATATTTGCTTTTGCCAAGTTTACAAGGAGCACAATCAAATGACAATGAAGAAAATTCATTGGTATTATTCAAATAACCATATTTCATAAGATGTGTAAGAATTACAGAGTTGGGATGACCTAATTTCTTATGACAAAATTGGCTATTATTATTAGTAATTGCAAAAAAAATATATATATATAAATTGAACGAGGAAAGGAAAAAGATCGAAGAGAAAAAAAGATGTTTCCCTTTAGGCCCCCTTACTATCTCTTATCATGACATTTGATCTTGCACATAACAACCAGAACAATCAAAATGAAGAGAACAATTTTCTTCTACTAATTGCCTAAACCAAAACAAGTTTGGCAGATAAATCAGGAGATACAAAGATATTAGAAAAGGAAGACCCCAAATTGCTAATTGATGTAATAGAAAGAGTACTATCATTGATGATCTGAATATGTTGCTTACCATCATACTTATGAACATCATGTAAAGTAGCTAGACAACTAGTCATGTGATTGGAATCAATATAATCAATTTGTGAACACTTGGTTGAAATTTTCTACGACTAGAAATTTAATAAAAATAAATTAGAGAAATTAATGAAGATAGAAATATTTTTTTTGATGAGAAAATAAATAAATTAAATTAAATTGGAGAAGGGTACAACTGAATAATATTAAATAAAAGGTTATGGGATTAAATCAATTAAGGTGATGAAAGAGTGGGGTCCAAAAAGAGAATGGAAAGAACTTTGGGCCATTATGTAAATAAGAAAATTTCATGATATAAATACATGAATGGCTTCTCTGGGAAGCCATTCATGGCCGGATCTTGAGAGGGTGAGAAGAGAGAAACAAATTGGGGATATTTCTTGCATTTTCCAATGGCTTTAAGTGGTTAAGCTAGATAGAAATATGTCAAATGAATTTGAAATGAGAAAATGAAATATTAATAGTGAGAAGAGAATATTAAAGAGACATACTTATCTAACATGGAATGAAGTCTTATTTTCATAAGACAATGGAAGGGGAAATAATTATATTAGTTAAGAAAAGAAATAATGATTAAGGGCTTTTAAGTGGAGAATATATTGATGAGATAATTCAATTAAGAAAAAAATAAATAAATGAAGAAGAAAGAATTTACTAGAAGGAGAGATTTCATGAATCTAAAATAATAAATTTGATTTAATGTCTTAGGAGAAGTTGCTAGAGGGTCACAAATTGTGAGAACTGTAGTGCGCCAAACAGCTGCAGGTAGGTGAAAATATTCACCACAAAAATTAAAAATTCAAATTTTTAGAGTGTTGGTATTGAGGTTATTATAATGTTTACTTTTGATTTTTAGTCGTAATTATTATGTAAAAAAATTGTACAATTTAATAAATAAAATGATATGTAATTGAAAATGAATATTGGATTGTTTGGGATCCCAAAATGCGAACGTTGGATTTAACGAATACCCAAGTCAAGATATTGGAATTTTATGTAGTATTCGAGAGATAACACCAGATTGGATTGTCATACAAAATAGGGAATGCCAGATTTAAAAGTATCTTATGGAGATACTAATATTTTTATGGTATTTAAAAAAGACTACCAGATTGGATTGACTTTCAAAATGAAAAATACCAGATTGAAAAAGTATCATAAAGAGAATACTAATATTTTTATGGTATTCAGAAAAGAATACCAAATTGGATTGGCTTTCAAAAATAAGGAATGCCGGATTGAAGAAGTATCATAGAGAGGATACTGATGTTTTTATGGTATTAAGAAAATAAGACCGAATTGAATTGCCTTTCAAAATGAAGAATGCCAGATTTAAGAGTATCGAGGTGAAGATACTAGAATACATGTGGTATTCAGAAATATGAATAAGATTGATTGATTTTCAAATTGGAAGTGCTGAATGAATGAGAATCTATGCATGAAAATTATAAATTATTAATAGTGAAGGAAACACCAAACTTGTAGAATTTTAATAAGAAAATTCCATTTGATAAATACCTGTTTGTTTCATTATGTTAAGAAATAGAATATTTGGAAAGAGGTTTTAACTATTCGAAAATGAGATAGAATTATTGGACTAAAAATGGATCATTGAATAGATTATCAATTAATTTGGTTTAGAATTGCAAGTTTGATTATTTCTTCTAAAATATAAAGATCATTGATAATATTAAGAATAAATAAATTATTGTGTTGATTATTATATGCTTGGTAAATTTCAGGTTTATCTCAGTCCCGCTAGGATTAATATTTTGTTGCACTCAAATCTCTTTTGCATGTATTTTGTTGTAAATAGTTTTGTTTAGTAATGTTGTAATTTAAAGAATTATGTAATTATTCTTGTTTAGTAATATTTAATTTTGATCTTTGATGTGTGATTGAATTGTTTTCATCACTTGGGATGTTTTAAATACAAAAGAGACTTTATCAAAATTCCAGTAGAATCTGATACATGTAAAAAGATGAAAAAAATATTATGTTTTTTTTTATATATATATCTATGGGATTGAGTTAATGTTCCAAAAAGGTGGATCATTATCTAGGGTTGTTACACAATTTACCAAGGAGACGTAAGAAGATGTTTCTTACCTTAGAGACGAAAAGTAGAAAAGGCGGGAATAATCATATGTTGAACATGCTCAAGAGTAATGTTGGAAGAAAAGCTTGGAACAACATGTTGTGCAGAAGATGTAGGCACAAAAGTGGACTGAACACCAACATGAAGAGAAGAAACAGATCAATTCTAAGTGCAAATACGACAATCCTTAATATTATGACCTTCATTCTTGCAATAATTGCATAATTTCTTATTGCAATATTTTGCAATATGCCCAATTTCCTTGCAACTATAACATTGTGGTGGAGATCTAGATCGTCTTCTTCCTTGAGTAGCGTAGAACATATTAATCATCTCAGAATCACTAGTATCTTGAGCTATGCTATGAGGTGAGACATTGTTCTTCATGCAAGAGTTCACATAAGCAAACCTCCAAAGATGGAACATGTTGGCAATTGATTAGCCCAGCTTGTGCACTTTCAAATTCAGGCCAGAGTTTCATCAAGAAGTGATCTCGATGGCTCTCAAAGTTAACCACTTATATTGCTTTAATTGTTAAAGCTTATTTGGGAACATGTGAATGCACTAATCCATAATAATCATTCCATAAATTATTAAAGTCAAAATAAAATTGTTCAATTGAGAAATTTCTCTGGCAATAGTAAGTTTCGTGCAAAAATATCTTGATAATAAATTCTTCAAAGGTAATCCCATATCATCTTATCAGTGATGAACCCACAAAAGATTGTTGATCATGTGAGGTTCAACAAAGAAGAGAACCCAAAAAATAATTTTGGCATCCCTGCCCTCCCATGAACTAAGTTCCTTAGGATCAGTAGAAGCCATAGAAGACCTATCTAAATAACCCTATAACTCCTTTCCTTTCACAAACATCCAGAACTAAAATTCCCAATTGGCATAATTCTTCCCTTACATAAATGTCTTGCCAGTAAGATGTACAATAGAATTCTCTCCTGACATAATAATCACAAAAAAAAAAACAATTGACAGAATATAGAGAATCACCACACCACCGAGAAACTAGGATCTATCCGAGAACTCTACAACCAGAAACTAAACCTCCAAACCAGAGAACCACTTCTGCCAATACCCAGAAAAATGCCGAAGACCTACTTTCTAATGTTACTCACAAAAAAAAAATACCAAAAAATAAATAAATCAAGAAACCAAAAGGATTAAGACAAGCTAAAAAAAAAAAAACCACTATGAAGAGAATTTAGAGCTCTCATGCCATGTCAATAAAGGTTATGGTTAAAATATCTTTGCTCATGAGAATTGCCTTCTTTATATATTGAAAATGTAGCTGCTTACAAGGCTAAAAACTAGCCATTAATAGTACTATACAAGGTTAAAGTAAAGTATAAAGGTCCTGCAAACACATTATCATCTAAAAGATACACATTTATTTTATTTTATATACTATTATCAAACACAATATTTCATTTTTGTTTTCTGTTTCATCTCATTTCCTTTTCCAATTATCTCCACCCTTTTATTTTAATGCATAAGCTAAACATTTTCTAAATTTCTGAAGTCCTGTTAGGTTATTGCTTCAAACATTCAGAAGAACTTATCACGTGTGTGCGTGTGTGAGAGAGAGTGATTGAAAGAGGATTTTTTGTCTGGTACCATGATTTGGTTATTGCTGCCTTTTCTACTTCTCCATGACTATCTCTATCCACTGAAAGAAAGAATAAGATATTGGGTAGCCGAAGGCAAAGCAAGAAGAAAGAACTTATGGAGTTTTGAGTGTGAAATCTTTGTTTTATGATTTGTCATGTTTCCTTTTTTTCTTACTCTCACTCCTCTTTTGACTTTAGTTAAAAAAAATAAAAGCATATAAGAAGTAGAGGTTGGCATAATATTTAATTGTACGTCTTAATAGGGTGAAAGAATGGAGAATTATGGAGGTAAAAGTGAACATGAGAAGATTGGAGTTTGGTAAGCAAATTAATTGAAGGAAAAATCTTTATTACCTCAAGTTTAAATTTGGTTTAGGAAGAAAGGAAATAGGATTGATGATGATCTTTGGAATATTAATATTAAATGGAAGTGTTAAATTATTTAGGAATGCATGAAAATGATTGAACAAAAAAAAATTGTGAAGCTTCTATTTACATAAAGTGGAGATTGATGAATTTCTTTATGATGAAGATTTCGAATTGCATGATGATAATAAAAAAGAGGCTGCCGGGGTTGCATAACAATCAATGAAGATTATTTGATAGTAGACTACAAGTGGTGTTCATCATCTTGTTATTTTATTGAATTTTTCTAATATATTTTGATCACAAATTTGTAAATGTGCAATCTTGTTATGAAATCTGCATATATACGTGAGAAAGCATATGAATAGAATGGCTGGATTGATTGGTATTCACTCGGGAATAACAAACATTTAGATTTTCATATAGAAATGTTGGATTGATTGGCTTTCAAGTTGGATTGCTTGATTACTTGATAGTTTGATAAAATTAAATGTTGGTATTCGAAAATTGACATTGAGGTTATTATACTACCCGATAAAGTAACCTATAATAGATGTAATTTAATTAATGTCCTAATATTTAGCTTATTATTTTAATGTTGACCTAAATCGACACGAGTTATTTCTTGTGCAGAGAATTTGATAAATTTATCTTGATCCTTTTAGTAAGATAAAAATTTCTTCACTATAGCTGCCTTAAAACATAACAAAAGTTGATTTTTATACTGTACAAAGATGCATCAACAATTTCAGAAAAAAAAAATTATAATGTACAATTCATCTTTATCTACCATACCAAACATTACTTGAAAAACATGTAGTGTATTTTTCTCTTGTGGGTGGCATGGGTGCAGTGTATTGAAACTTTAACACTGCAATATTATGTAATGCAACACACATTCTTATTCATCTGTTGTAACATTTATACAGTCTAGGAACCTTAATTGCAGGAGTTCAAATATGTGTAACGGAAAGATAATTACAATCAGAATTAATAGCAATATTTCAAACTAATCCTATGATTACGAAGAGCACAAAATCTGGCACTTATCATGGTAACAGCTGCGGTTGAATTGGCAAAGAGTTAATCTCATCAGATTCCTTGATACGCCCCCGCAAGAACGGGCTACCATCGGATAGGCCGATCTTGTCACGTAAGAATTCTGTTCGTTGCCGGGAGAGAGGCTTGGTAAGCAGATCCGCTATCTGATCAGTCGTGTGAACATGTTGAACATTAAGAATTTTTTTCGCAACCAAATCTTTCACAAAGTGAATATCAATCTGTATATGTTTCATCCTGGAGTGCTGGACAGGATTGAAACTTAGGTGTGTTGCTCTCAAATTATCACATAGGATCAGAGGTGGTTGTGATAGACAAAACTTAAGTTCTTGGAGTAGAGATAGCAACCACACACTCTCAGCAGCAGCCGTTGCCAATGCCCTATATTCAGCTTCAGTTGATGATCGTGCGATAGCACGTTGCTTTTTAGAACTCCAGGAAATTGGTGTGTTACCAAGAAATAGCAGATAAGCTGAAGTAGATTTCCTGTCATCTAGACTTCCAGCCCAATCAGCATCTGAGAAGCAAGTTAATGTGCTGCTTGATGTTTTGCTGATAGTAACTCCATGAAAGATTGTGTTCTTCAGATAACGCAACAGTCGTTTTGTAGCTGTCCAATGAGTCTGCTTGGGATAATGCATAAACTGAGATAGTTTATTAACAGCAAAACTGATATCAGGACGGGTGAGGGACAAGTATTGCAAAGCTCCAATAACTTGACAATATTCAGTGGAGTCAACAGAAGAGGAACCATCATCCAATTGTAAAGGAACCGAAGTTGAGAGAGGTGTGGCAACATCGCGAGCACCATCCATACTGGTTTTTGCAAGTAAATCTCGGATGTATTTATGCTGAGATAGAAATAAGCCAGTTGCAGTAGGAATGACCTCAACACCAAGAAAGAAATGCAATGACCCCAAGTCTTTGATGGAAAATTTCCTGCCAAGATGATCAACAATACTTGCAACAAAAGTTGTGTTATTGCCTGTGATAATTAGATCATCAACATATACTAGGCAATAGGCAAGTGTAGAACCAGTATGAAACACAAACATAGATGAATCGGATTTAGAATTTAGAAAACCAAATTCTGTCAAGGCATGCTTAAGGGCAGAATACCAGGCACGGGGTGCCTATTTGAGGCCATAGATAGCCTTGGTGAGGCAGCAAACATAATCAGGATGTTCAGAATTCCTGAAGCCAGGAGGTTGTTTCATATAGACTGTTTCGGTGAGATGACCATGAAGGAATGCATTATTAACATCCAACTGTCGCAAAGTCCAACCCTGCATCATAGCTATAGTCAAAACAGTGCGTATAGTGACCGACTTAACAACAGGACTAAATGTTTCTTTGTAATCCAGTCCGGGTCGCTGATTGAACCCTTTGGCCACCAGTCTGGCTTTGAACCGATCAACAGACCCATTAGCATGTCGTTTCACCCGAAATACCCATTTACAACCAATAATATTACAATCAGGTGGAGGCGGCACCAATTGCCAGGTATTATGACACATTAAAGCAGTTAATTCTGAAGACATGGCCTCACACCATCTAGAATCAGTAAGTGCAGCAGTGACAGTCGTGGGTTCTAAGGATGATGGAATGGGGTGTTTAGTAACAAGGAAGGATTTCTTAGGTTTATAAATGCCATTCATGGACCTAGTAGTCATACGATGCATTCTCACAGTAGCATTTGCAGGGACAATGGAAGCAAAGAATTCAAGGGAAGGACTGGGATTTAAAGACAGAGGTGAAGTGGAATTACTTACCTGGAGAGGAGACGGTGCAGAGGACGACCCACCCTCAAACGATTACAAGACTTCAGTACCCACATCCAGAGAAGTACTGGGACTAGGTGAATCAAACGGGAGCTTGGATAATGAGATTGGCACAGAAGAGCATTGCTCAACTGATGGAGAAGAAGGAGCAGTGTTGTGACCAGACTGCTGAAAGGGGAAAGTGCTCTCATGAAAAATGACGTGGCGAGATGTAAAGATTTTTTTGGTAGTTTGCTCAAAGCACAAATAAGCATTTTGGGATAAGATGTAACCCATGAATATGCATGATTTTGATTTCGGCTCAAGTTTGTGTTTATTGTATGGTCGGGTTAATGGATAACAGAGACAACCAAATTGTTTGAGTTTGAGATAGTTGGGTCTTTGATTGAATAATTTTGCAAATGGAGACTGATTATTCAAGATGGCAGTGGGCATGCGATTGATAAGATAGGCAGCAGTTTGAAATGCATAGGGCCAGTATTTTAGAGGCATGTGAGCATCGATGAGCAAGGTAAGACCAGTTTCAACAAGATGACGATGTCGCCTCTCAGACACACCATTTTGTTGAGGGGTGTGAGGGGCAGTAGTGTAGTGACTAATGCCATGAACTGAAAGATAATTTTTGAGACCAACATATTCCCCACCATTATCAGAATAGAGACTTTTTATTTTTGTATTGAAACGATTTTCCACAAGATTGCGAAATTGGGGAAAAATAGTTTGAACATTGGATTTATGAGTCATGGGATAAAGCCAAATATATTTGGTATAATGGTCAACAAAAATAACATAATATTTAAATCCATTAATTCCAAGATCATGAGATGGGCCCCAAACATCCGTGTAAATCAGTTCAAGTGGAGTAGTGCTGGTAAGACCATGAGTACTAAATGATTGACGATGAGCTTTGTTTTGGGAGCAGGAAGTACACAAGGAAGAACTGCCAGTTTTATTGGTGGGTAAAGAAAAAGCATGAATAAGATGATTAACCAATTTGGGTGATGGATGACCAAGACGTTTGTGCCATCCATCAAATGTTGAACGTTCATGAACATAGGCAATAATATTTGTCTTAATGGATGGTAGCTGCTCTGGAAACGGGTACACTCCATCTTCACATTCGCCTTTGAGTAGGAGCGCCCCCGTGATCCGATCCTTCACCAAAAAATAAGTAGGATGAAATTCAATGTAAACATTGTTATGCTTGGTAAAATGATGAACATATATAAGATTTTTATGAATGGTTGGAACGCAAAGAGTATCACGTAAATGAAAGACATGATTGGACGTTTTTAGAGATAACGACCCAATATGAGACACAGGCAAACCTGATCCATCCCCAATTACCACTTCATCAGTTCCATCATATTCAGAATTAATCGTCAAATTGGAGAGATCAGTGGTCATATTGTGAGATGCTGCTGAGTCAACTAGCCACTTGTGATTTTTGGGTTGGGAAGAAGCTGCACAATTTGCAGAGAAATCAGATGCAGACATTTTTGGGCATTGTTTTGCTGTATGACCCAGTTGATCACACCATTGACATTTTGGTTTAAACCTCCTGTGACCCGAATTGAAAGACCCATTTCGATGAGTCCCATTATGTCCACGTGGAGAAGAAGAAGAAACCGGAGGACGCCATTTGGACTGTCTAGAATTGGAAGACAACTGAGGGGTCCAGCGATTAGAATAATTAGCAGTGGGAACAAATGAATTTGCAGATTGTTGCTCCAACCGCCGAAGATAATTCTCATGACTAATAAGAAGGTCATGAATTTCTTCAAACTTCAGAGACGTTTCACGGGCACGATTGGGGGCCGCAATTTCTCTAAATTCAATACCCAATCCATTGAGTATGTATAGAGTGAGATCATCATCTGAAACGGGATGATCGATGACAGCTAGTTCATCAGCAATTACTTTAATTCCTTGAAGAAATTCAGTAACTGGACGAGACCCACGAGTGCTCAACGTCAAGTCTTCCTTAAGCTGCATCACACGGGTTCTGGATTTGCCTGCATACAAACGGGTAAGTGCTGTCCAGGCCTCATTTGATGTTTTGTAGGCAGAGAGGAGAGGGGTAATAGTGGTGGAGGTGGAGGCAAGAATAGCATGGAGAATAAGCTTATCTTGGCGAATCCAGTGGGAATTCGCAGCTTTGGAAGCAGTGAAGTTTTGTGCATCAATAGCAGGACATTTGTGTGTACCTGTTACAAAATCAATAAGATCATAGCCAATGAGCAAGACTTCAAATTGAGCACGCCACTGAGGAAAGGTAGAGGGAATGAGTTTTTCATTGATGGTTATGGCAGCATTGATTGTGATAATGGGTGAATGTGTTGAATCGGTGGAAGGTGCAGTGGTTGTTTCCATTTGCAGGAAGCAGTGGAAGAATAGTAGAAGGGATGAATACTCGTTAGAGATTTTTCAGCTCTGATACCATATTGAAACTTTAACACTGCAATATTATGTAATGCAACACACATTCTTATTCATCTGTTGTAACATTTATACAGTCTAAGAACCTTAATTGCAAGAGTTCAAATATGTGTAACGGAAAGATAATTATAATCAGAATTAATAGCAATATTTCAAACTAATCCTATGATTACGAAGAGCACAAAATCTGGCACTTATCATGGTAACAGCTGCGGTTGAATTGACAAAGAGTTAATCTCATCAGATTCCTTGATACAGTGTTACAAACTCAAGGGCAGTAGCTTTTGGAGTTTAAAAATTATTGCTGAATGTGGAGAAAATTGTAGGAATGAAGAAGTCCTGCTTGGTGTTTAGTTGAGCATATCATTGATAATTGAAAAGAGAGTCATCTTTGGTAGGATTGCTAGCATCTTTAGGAGCAACAGTGAAAAATTGTGGAGTTTTGTTAGAAGCAAAGGAGTTTTTGGTATAAAGTAATATGGGAATATGCTTTAAATATACCTGGGCATGATTTTGTTTCATGGCTCGCAATTATTAGAATGAAGCTTTCATTTTCCAATGACAAACGCGAATTTGATGTCTTGCATGATAGTCACCGCACAAACACTACTATTAATTCGTTCTACTGACTGTCGTCCATATTTTCACAAGAATACAAAAAAAATCTTTCAATTTTTTTTGACTTGATTTATGTAGCTATCCCGAGCACCAAAGAATCATTTACTCTTGTATATAACTTGAAGAATTGACTATAGTTATGCTAACCTTGGACCCGACTGACAGCTATTTATCCGGGTTGAGTGTAAAAAATATTAATTTAAAATAAATATAATTTGATTTGATTAATTTAACAAGTTATCCATGACCGTATTAATTCGATCAAAATTTTAATTGATTTTTTAAATAATATTATTTTAACATCTAAAAGAAAAATTTATTAACCCCGGTCAGACAGCTTTACTTTGATAAAATAGAATAATATTCTAATAAAAAAAAAGAGATCAATTCTCAATTCTGAATGGTTTTTCTCTTAAATCATCAAATCAATCAAAACTCCTTCCATTAAGGTCATGTTTGTTTCCCGGAAAGTGGTTTTCAAAAAACTACTTTCTAAACTTTCCTATGTTTGTTTGCCATTAGGAAAGTTGGTCAATGGAAAACACTTTCCAGTCAAAGGAAAATTTGGCTTGGTTTCCAGGGAAGTGTTTTCCTGAAAAATTTAGGCGGAAAACACTTTCTGAAAGTTGTGAAAAATTTAGAAATGTCATATTATTTGCTGATTATATCAAATTTGATCCTTAAATGTTTGATTGCTATATATATATATATATATATATATATATATTTTATTTTGAATATTTATTTTTCAATTTCATCTCTTAAAATTTAATTTTTATATTAACTTTGGTCATCATTTTTATAATTGTTATTTGCTTTTCCCTTATCATTTTCTTATTGAAATTTTTTATCTATCAAATTGGTCCTCATTCTTTTGATTGTTACTTATTTTATTTAAAATAATTTATGAAATGTTAATTATTATTATTTTAATTTCTTCATCTTTCATTTTTATTTTATTTTTTAGATTTGATTTCTATTATTTTGATTATTATTTATTTTATTTGAGATAATTTATGAAATTATATATTTTTTTAATTTCATCCTCATTCAACTTTTTAATTTGTAAGATTTGTTTCTTATTATTTTAATAAATTTGAGAAAATAAAACATTAATAAGTTATTTTCCAGCTCATTTTCCATGACATATCCAAATACTGGAAAATGTTTTCCAACTTATTTTTCATTACACTATCAAATATTAGAAAATAATTAACTTTCCTGAAATTAACTTTCCTACAATTCACTTTAAAATAAAATTTATTTTTCAGCAATCAAACATCATAAATTTACTCTAGGATTCCAAATTGGCAGCTGATGTTGTATAGAGTGACAAGAGAGGGTGATGTCTATTACGTGACGATTGCCTTCATGACCTCAGCCCATTTTATTTTATTGACTTTTCGGTCCCTGTTTAGATGGTGTGTATATAAAGATTTGTCAAGTAAATGGACCTGCCATCTTCACACATCTGTTCTGAGGTTTCCCGGGGGATTCATGATTGCAAGCTCTGGAGGGACAATAATGGAGAGTAGTAGTGGTAGGTCTAATCTTTCTTCTACAAAAACAGAGAGAAAAGTCAGTGAGAAAAATAGGAGAAATCAAATGAAAACCCTTTACTCCAAGCTCAATTCTCTCCTCCCTGATAAAGAATCCACGGTTATCTATCTTCCACCCTCTCTAAACTTATGTCTACTCATGTTATTGCATTCTAGCTTGCTGTCTTGCACCTTCCATGAGGAGGCCAAGCTGTCCTTGCTCTGATCATGTTTGGAGAGGGTTAGAAAGATTTTGGATTTATAATTTGCATTTGGATGATCTTTCTTGTTCTTGAATTGAAAATATTTTTCATTTTCTTGTGGATATGCAGGAAAAACAACCTCTGCCTGATCAGATAGATGAGGCAATAAGCTATATAAAGAGTCTGGAGGAAAAGTTGGAGAAAACCAAGGAAAAGAAAGAAAGCTTAACATTTGCTACTTCAAAATCACCTAAACTAAAAATCCAAGAAACGGGTTCAGCTCTAGAGATAGTTTTTACAAGTGGGCTGGATAATCAGTTCTTATTTTACGAGATCATCAGCATTCTGCATGAAGAAGGTGTAGAAGTTGTTAGTGCTAATTCTCAAGCTCTTGGAGATTCCTTTTTCCATGTAGTCCATGCACAGGTAATATTTATATTCGATCAATTACGCTGATTCATTTCTAATCTGCAACACGTTTTCTTGACAATTCAAAGATCAACTCGAATTTATTTTGTGCAGATGAAGGAATCTGCTGATGGTCTTGGAGCTGCAAGAGTAACTGGGAGACTGAATAGGCTTATCAATGGATCCACATGTGAAATAGAGTTGGATTCAGAGCTATGGGATTTTGTAAATCATCCTGAGACTAATTTGGAATTCTAAACAGTTCTAAAGCACCAAAGTTGGCATAAAATGATGGTAAATTTGGCACTACATTTTGGAATCTGAGTGTAATTTCTTGAAATCTGTAAGATATATAGATGTTAGAAAGGAGTTTACATACGCATGGCAGTATTCTGTGTAACAAATTTAGTAGCTACTGAATGTTTTATATATATGCAATGCCAGTTCTGTCTAGAAATAAAATTGCTTGCTTGCTTTTGAGTTACCATTTTGAAAGCAAAAGCAATTGTTCTCCTTTAGCATCACAAACTCATATATTGGTATGTTTGTTTTAGCTTTTGTGGTTGAGATTGTGGTAGGTACAACTTATTTATGCACAAAACTCAACCACAAAAGCTAATTTTTTTTGTTTTTTATGGCTTTTTTAGTAGGTCCCACATCCAACCTCAGCCTCCACCTTAAATACAAACACACACTTACTGAGGGGAACCATAGTGATAAAAGCCATCCATAGATCTGGGCCCGACTTGGATCATAGATTAATCAGATTAATTTAGATTCAATCAAATAAATCAAAGTGATGTCGTTTTGATATTTTGAAGTTATGTAATGTCATTTTAAAAACAAATTTTAAAAATAATATTAACTTGCAGTTTGATCAGTCCACCGAATCAATTTCCAAAGACTTTTTTTAAGCTCAGTCCATGCCAAGTTCTAGTTCTACCCTTCTAGATGGATACTGTTTATAAACCTCATTCTCGCTTGGTTCTAGAAAGAGATAGGGCAGGGCTTTTCTGATTACTGATTAGGGTTAGGTTAAGTTTTTATTTATACTTTGTTTCTTAGTTAATTAGTTTAAATTTGGTTGAATTGGTTTAGTTCGACTGATTCTATCAATTTCAATTTTTATATTCAAAACTAAATGATTGATTTTATTTCTGATCCCAATCTCAATCCCTTGGATACTGTTTATAAACCTCATTCTTATAGGTGAGCAAAAAAACCAAAAAATTGATTAAACTGAGATAACCGGAAAAAAATAATTGAAAAAACCAAACTGTGAAAAAAATCGATTAGAAAAATTAAAAAACAATTCGGTTCGGTTCGGTTTTGGTTTTAAAAGGCTAAAACCGAATAACTTAACTGAATCGGTTCAGATAGAAAAAAAATCAGTGGTACTATAAATAGCTTCCAAACCCATCTACTTTTAGTTTCTTCTTCTAACCCTAGCAAACCTAGCCCCCCCAACCCACTCCCTCTTGTTCAATCTCTCGATCAAATCTTCATCTCTTAATCTTTTTGTCTTTAAATTAAAGCTAGCAGTCGCTCCTTCAAGTTCTTTGCCTCTCCAAGTTGGATGAGAAATTTGATGCTGTCTATTCTCTTTTCTAAATTGTTTTTTCTTTTTTTTTTCTTTCTTATTTTTAGTTTTTATCAGTTTATATTAACCTATTTTGTTAAACTTTTCAGGTGAACTATTCAAGAGAACCAGATGCATTTTTAATGTCCATGCTTGCGCGCCTCAATAGTTGGTTTTTTTTCTCTACAGTTTCTTCTCACTTGGTTTCTGAGAAAATACAAGCAATAAAATGTTAAAGGCATATGGTTTAGTTAACAATAATATTAAAATAGTAGCATCTTTCCTTTTGTTTTTTTGTTTTTTGTTTTTATGGGTGTTGGGATAGAGATAGCTGATGCGTTTTATTCCAATTTAAAGGGACTCCTGCAGATTATATTTCTTTATTTTTATCAAGGGCATTGTTTTCTAGGTCTTAGTCATTTTCCATGTTATTTGCTATATAATTTTATTTTGAATTTTGATTAGAGTTGATTGGTTTGAGAAAACCACCAAGTGCAAATTAAAAGATATTTTTCCAATCATTCGAGATGAATTCTATAAAGGAAAGTTAAACAATTAATATAGGTTTTTTATATCAATTACAAGCCTTTTAAATGACCTATAAAAAACCCACAAAAGTCACAAAAAAGCCTAAAAAAACCAAAAAAAATTAAACTGTTTTTTTTTTGTTTTTCCCTTCAATTAATCGAACCAAACCGAACTGAAACTGGTCAGTTTGAATCGGTTTCGATTTTGATTTTTTTTTTAAAATTGTTTGGTTATTTTTTTAGATAAAAATCGGACCGAACCGAAAATGCTCACCCTTACTCATTCTCGCTTGGTTCCAGAAAGAGAGAGGGCAAGGGGTGGGGAGATGCGGTTCCATTTATACTTTGTGTTTTAGTTAGTTTAAATTTGGTTAAACCGGTACTAATTCAATCAATTTCAGATTTTATATCTAAAATTGAACTAAATCAAGTAATTTTTATGGTTTTTAAATCGGTTTCTTCTGTTTTCTTCTCTTAGTTTGAGTTTTTAGCTAATTTATTTTTAGTTATTTTTGTTTTCTCGATTCTTCAGTTATTTTGAACACCTTTAAAAAAATCATGAGAAAAAAAAAAATCCTTGAAAGCAAGTTAAAGAATTTGTTTAAAGTTAATTTAGTAATTTTATCATGCTTTGAAAAAGTAAAAATACTAAGATGCCCATGATCTCTAATTAATTAAATATTATTTCTAAGAGTAATTTAATAATCTTATCATGCTAAAAAACTAACTAGAAAACACCTCTATACGTCTTGTTAATATAATAATAACAAATGAATCCTTTAAAAGTTCATTTTACTTTTTTAATAATTTTTTTAGTAGAAAGGATAATAAAATAATTTTATTGGATTAATTCACAGTTTTTTTTTTAATATAAAATAAAAGGTTACAATTTTTAGTGTATCGAATATTTACTCCATCTCTTAAATGCACTTTTTGCAACGAAAAGTTATTATTAAATAGTTTACTACCTATTATGGGCTGGGCTTGGACATTCAACGTCTTGGCAGTTATCGGGCCATATTTGGGCTTCTTCAAAAGGCTCGTAAGGTGAAAGGCATGGCCCGTGGTCACCTCTACCCATTAACCCCCACTTAATTACTATTGGATAATTACTAGCACAGTAGAGGGGTGATTTCGTCGTTTGCACTACATAAACGAGAACCCCCTAAAACCCTAGCTCTTAACCCCTAGACCATAAAGCCCAAAACCTCACTTTCCCCACCCTGTTAGAAAAAAACCCTCTACTTCTTTTCACGTAAAAAACAGCAAAAAATGAGGCCACCAAGAGGCGGCGGATTTAGAGGAGGGAGAGACGGCGGATTTAGAGGAGGGAGAGACGGCGGTTTCAGGGGTGGACGTGGTGGACGCGGTGGTCCTGGCCGTGGTGGACGTGGTTTTGGTGGTGGTGGGTTTCGTGATGAAGGCCCTCCTTCTGAAGTAGTAGGTGTGTTCCTTTTCATTCTTTTCCTTTAGTGAATTTGTTTTTTTTTTTTCTGTATTTGATTTCTTGTTTGTGTCAGCAAAAATGATGCATAAATGTGTTTTAAAGTTTTGAATTTTGAAAGCTAATGGTTGGAATTTATCTGTAAATGTACGGGATGGTAGTTGGTGAGTGAGTAAAAGATTACAACTTTTGATAGTATCACATTAAGGAGGGATTGGTTGTTGTTGATTGATTGATGGGTTTTGTGTTTTGTAGAGGTCTCATCGTTTCTTCATGCCTGTGAGGGTGATGCAGTGACAAAGCTAACCAATGAGAAAATACCATACTTCAATGCACCAATATTTTTGCAGAATAAGACCCAGATAGGGAAAGTTGATGAAATCTTTGGCCCCATTAATGAATCTGTGAGCTCACTAACTTATCTTTCTGTTATTAATATCTTGTAGTAGCTTTCTTAGCTTTTTAGTCTAATAATTTGATTTTTTGGGTGCGTATGATTGCAGCATTTTTCTATAAAAATGATGGAAGGAATTGTGGCAACTTCGTATGCACCAGGGGAGAAGTTCTATATTGACCCGAATAAACTCCTGCCTCTTGCAAGATTCCTTTCACAGCCTAAGTATGATTCTTGTTCTTTTCAACAATATCAGTAAAACTCCTTTGGTTTGCTTAATTTAGATGGATTCTAGTTTCCATTTTCTGATTACTTGTATTTTTGTTGGTTTCTGTGGTTATTTAGTCAGCTGACTTGGACAACGTGAAATTTCAATCTATATCTCATTGTCATTAGCTCATTAAGAGTCATTTCTCTACACAATTTTGCTTGTGAAATTATTTAGAAACATACATGACATGCTTTGGCATGACTTTGTTATATATATATCTCGGTTAAGGAATCCGTATAAGAGAATATAACTGCAGAGATAAACTGACCAAAGTTGTGGAATAATCTGACTATTACAGGTAGCTTTTTTAATTCTTTAGCAAGTATAATTATCGTTGGTTTGTTCAGGTGTTATTCTTTGTTTGTGTTAGCTGGTAAACCTGCTATACCCAAGTGTCAGAACCCCTCTAGTTTTGGTCAGGACAACATATAAACTTTGGTCTTATTAATGAGGATAACTAATTCTATGCATGGTTCTACCTCAGACCTTAAGGGGCTTTGGTCAGAAAGCGAAAGATGATTGTCATTCTACTATACTCCTGTTGTAGCTACATTTACTATTTACGATGATTCTTTTGCAAATTAATATGTTAACCGTTGAAAAAATTAATGGGAATTGGTTAAATACTTTAATATTTTGCTCAATGCTGACTCATTGAGTTTCTGATTCTATTGTTCAAATCATATTCCTTTGGTGGATATTTGCATATCACCTGTCCTGTTATCTGGTCTGGCTATTCTTTGTGTTAAGAATCTTGTGTTTGTTTCGATCAAATTATAACGGTTGTGTTTTATTAATGCAGGGGACAGGCACAAGCAGCTGGAAGAGGTGGCCGTGGTGGTGGAAGAGGAGGCAGAGGTGGTAGAGGCGGTTTCAGCGGAAGGGGAAGGGGCAGAGGTCCACCTAGAGGTGGTGGTTTTGGTCGTGGTGGTTTTAGGGGGAGAGGGAGAGGATAGAACAACTTTGTGTAATAATTTTGGTGCTCATGCTTTTTAAGTTGTAATTTTAAGATGCAATGGCCAAACAACAATCAACATTTGGATGCTTCCTTGAAGATTTTAGGCTTTTATGCAGCACTAGTTATCTCATATGTATTTTAGTTTAAACTAGTTTTTACTTGTTTGGAGTTACGGGTTGGATCAAAAAAATTTGTAATGTGAAAAAATGGTTAGTTTGTGAGGAACTATTAAATTTGTTTAGAGAATTAATCGTGAAACTTAAATTTCACTCTTTTCTTGGTCAATGTTTAAAATTAATTGATGTAAAAGTTATTTTTACGTGGCCAAGTTAATTAGATGATAAGTAAATTTTAATGATAAGTAAAAAATGTATTTTAGTTTTAAAAAAATTAAAATGAAATATTTTTTTAAATATTTAAATGTTGATATATAAGGTGATGAGTTTCATAATTTACTCTATTAAACTCATAATTAATTTAATATTTTTTTTATTTTAGAATATGCTCATAAAATTAAATAATAATTAAAATTTTAAAATAAATTATAAAGATCAATTATAAATTAATTAAATATTAAAAAATTAAATTGAAAAAAAAATCAATTCAAAAATAAATAAATTAAAAAATGATTTTAAAAAAAAAGTATAAAAAGAGAGCCTAAATTAGTGGGTCAATCTTGAACCATCATAACCTGATTTCTTACTTAATCCATGTTTAAAATTAATTAACATGAGAGTTACTTGGATATAACCTAGTCAACTTAACAGGTTCAGAGATAATTTAAATGATCGGTAAAAAACATGATTTGATTTAAAAAATTTAAACTGATTTTTGCTGTCTGGAGGCGCCATACATATTACCTGAAAGGCGCGGGATATTAGTGTGAAGGGTAAAGATATTATTATTACATTGTTCAGTGGAACAAAGCAAATATATTTGTGCCTAATTCTTGTGAACAAGTTGAATGATACCAACATAGGATCTTAAAATTGAAAGATATTTGAAAACTGGAATTATGAATAGGAAGTTTAAATTATTAAGAACCCATGACGCAATTTCCAACTTACAATGAACTTTGCCAACGAGGTATTGGGCAGTGATAAATGCCTCGAGGGTATCCAAGATCAAATCTTTCCACCTCAAAAGAAACTAAAAAGCTAAAAGAAAACACTTATTAGACCATAAAACCTCAGCAATTCCTCCCTACTTTCTGTAAGAGAATTTGCAGTTCATACGAGAAACACCTTAAGAGGTGGAAATTAAGGCAATACACATGAAAAGAAGTTGTTTAAACTTCCATAAGCAAGAGAGATCTCGACAAGTATGAGCGAGGGGCCTCGTTGAAGCCTATCTTTATTCAGAGCAGCCAACATCTCAGGCTCCCCAACCTCTCAGAACGGTAGCTCGTGCAACGCGGTTAACACCTAGAGTGAAGGCTCCCATACGCAGATCACAGTTGTGGGTTTTGCACATCTCTTTCACATCTTTGAAACCTCTGGTCATGTAATTCTTTAGTTCATTGTTCACCTTCTCTTCATCCCACATGAATCCTTGGATGTTCTGCAATGCGCAAGCAGCAAAAAAAGAAAAAAAATTATTACTTTTACCAAGCCCATATGGAAAAGGTACCAGTATTGGTATTTGCAGGAAGTCCCGATTCAATGTTACTTGTAAGAAGCAAAATAATGTCAGAAAATAGGGAAAACAATCCTAGAATTTCGAGTTCCTGTTTTCTCCTCTTGATCTTTCAGACATGCAAGCTTGAAGGCATCACAGCAGAAAATGCGAGTAGAACGATTAGCAGGTGCCATGCTGAAAGAAGGGCTAGTGGTTATCACAGAGCAATTTGGCATTTCATACCTGAACCCACTCAAAGTAGCTAACAGTGACTCCTCCTGAGTTAGCAAATATATCTGGAAGAATAACAACACCTTTCTTTGTCAAAATCTGTAGAAAGACAACAAAAAAGCAATTATTATTTCACAAAATCTTAGGTGGGCATCTATAACTCTAAACCTCGCACTAACCTCGTCAGCCTCAGGATCAGTTGGATGGTTGGCAGCTTCAATAATAAATTTGGATTTAATATCACTTGCATTCTCCCTTCAATCAGACAAGAGAACATTTAGTTCAGGATTTCAAGATCAATAATGTAAAGGAAATGGAATGTATCTTATTATTATCCAAGAAATATTATTTCATTTGCAGTTAAAATATATTTTAGAGGAAAGATCCTTGAGATTGAATATTTTGATGAGAAGAGAAGCTCCTGTTATGAAAAATAAACCTGTTGATGACACCTCCAAGGGCTGCTGGAATGAGAATGTCACAGTCCTCAACTAGTATTGATTTGGGATCGATCGGATCCCCGCCATGGAATCCTTTCACACCTTTGTGTTCATTGGCATGTTTGAGTAGGCTTGGAATATCAAGCCCTTTGTTGTTCTTTATAGCTCCAGTGATGTCACTTACGGCAACGATCTTCCCTCCCTGCTCACTGATTAGTTGGGCGGCCCAGGCACCCACATTTCCAAAACCCTGAGACATGCACCTCCATTTAGATCAGGTGAACTTTTATGTGTGAAACAATACCAAGACAAGCACTCTCTGCGCGAATGATCTGCTAAGCTGAAATAGAGTTCAGAGTGCACCTGTATGACGAATCGTTGCCCTGATATGGTCTTCCCGTGCTCCTTAAGCAAGGCTTCTGTAGCGAAGAGCACTCCTCGTCCAGTGGCGGCATCTCTGCCTAGAGATCCACCGAGATCCTAGATTTAAAACAGACAAGAAGAAAAACCAAAAGGACTGTGATATTACTGCTAGAATTTACAAGATAGACTGTGAGGAACTCAGCAGTAAGAAATATTTCAATGCTAAAACCTTGTGTCTCCCTCCCATCGAAACAAGAACATAGATTATTTAATGCATTAGATTAAATGCGAAAAACCATGAGCAAAGCAGAAGGAACTCCGGAATTTGCTGGCAAACAGCAGGAATGTGAGTTCAAGAAATTAGAAAAAGCTAGCGGAAGGTAACAGGAAATGACATTTATTACAATGAAGAGTTTAGTATACTTACAATTGGTTTTCCAGTAACAACAGCAGGTGAGTAGCCATGAAACTTGGAGTATTCATCCAGTATCCATGCCATAGTCTGCTTAACCAAAACACAAGCATATCTTAATATATTCAGAAATGTCTTCAAAACACACTTGGAAACTCTTTTCAGTTCATCTCTTTCATGATACTAAATAACATATCCTTTGCAACAAGACATGCTTTCAGTGCCGAACCTGTGGACCAGTTCCCATATCAGGAGCTGGAACGTCTGTGTGGATTCCGATTAGATCATGTATCTTTTGAGTGAACACACGGGTAAGTCGTTCCAGTTCAGACACACTTAACTCCCCTGGATTACACCCTATTCCACCTTTAGCCCCACCATAGGGAATGTTCGCTACTGCTGTTTTCCATGTCATAAGTTGTGCTAATGCATTGACTTCATCTGGATCAACCTAAAATAACCCGAACGATCATTAGAACTGGAGCTCAAACTATACTAGTAATCTTGGTATATAAATTTATCTAGTCCACCCATAAACTTATTGAGATTTAAAATAAAAAATAAAAAATATGGCATTCGTAGACATGCTGAACTTTGCAAAACAGAGAGATTTTTCTTGGCATTATATCTAAATAACGCCATGACTACACTGGTTATAATTTAAGCTACCTCTGGGTGGTATCTGATCCCCCCTTTCATGGGACCTCTGGCATTGTCATGCTGAACCCTGAACCCAACAAAAGACGCCAAAGTGCCATCGTCTTTGGGTATGGTACATTCAACCTGCAATTTTTTTATCCAAGTCCATTAGAACAGCAGGGCGTACAAAAATAAATCATTTTGGATGTGCTATTTAAGGATGATAATAAAAAACTTCTATAATCACCTTAATCTCTCTGAATGGAATCAGCAAACTTTTCTCAAGCTTGGAGTCCAACCCCAACAGCTTAGCTGCCCGCTTGAAGTTCCTGTTGGTTGCCACTAATGCATTCATGGTTGCTCCTAAAGCTTTCTGAAGAGCTAATCCCAGAAGTTAGTCCCTTGTTTGTGGATAAAGATGAGGAAAATATACCAATTTATAGGTTCCCACAAGAATAGAAAATGGGAGGTATATCAAGCAATCGGTCATAGTCTACCTCAAACAATAGTTTGAATACATTATGGAATATGAGACGAGAAACCGGCAAAGCAGGCAAAAATCTTTCTTCGTTCTCTTAATCTGACTAGTAAGTTTCATCCATCTTCCTCAGACATGTATAAACATCTTATAGTCATACTCTACTTGCCAGAACTATAAGCAAATTAACAAAAGAAGACATAAGCTGTGGGTTAAATATCATGGCCAAAAAGAGTTTATCTGAAGTATCCCATGCAATGAATATATGTGTATCTTACAAGGCATTCAAAATCATTAAGCAATTAATCTTGCCATGATCCCACTCCTCAACATGTATAACCAGTTTACCCTAAACCTGGACTTAGCTTTCACTACTCAAACCCTACTCTACTAACAGATCCTCTTTAGACAAAAAATTACTGTAAAGTATGTGTGCCATTAATCATCCAGCTTTCAGGACCAAAACTAAATCCACCTCTCTGATATGAAAGGGCACAGGTTCACAATAATGGCAACCTTGAAATGTGATTTAATTTGACTACAATAACTTTCGTGAAAATGCATGCTTGCTTGTTAACCTAGTGGGAATCTGATCTGTATCCAAAGTGCCATCCCTATCATCATCTACTACAAGTAAGAAACGCGTGTGGGGAAAGGGATCGGTGTGGGTGCTAAACACAGTAGATGGTAATTAGCTTTGCTAATAATTAAAACACTGTCTATCAGATAGTAACATATCAGTTCTGCCGAGGCAAAGGAAAAACTCTCATACTTTCTTAACGTTTCCTCCAAAAATAACCTTATCGCAACCTGTCTGGCTGGCTTAGATGCTGACACACAATCGACTATTTAGACTATGCAAGCACACAACCATTCTAGACCGTTGAGTTTTTCTGGAAGTTTATCACCATCATCACCTGGAAAAGGACAATCTTGAACTAGTAAAGAACTCACGGCTAACAAGCTCTAAGATGTTGGTTAACTTGGCAGAGTCACATATACTGTTAATGATAACCAGATTAAACAACAAAGAAACGGGTTGCTTACATGGAGTTGACTAGTGAGAGTTATCAAAGCCAAAACTCCAAGGTGATTAATCAAAAGCAAAAACAGCACGCTTCACAGCCATTATATATATATGTTTATAAGCTGAGGGAGAAGGAGTTCTTTGCTTTGAATCACCATAAATTAAGGGATGAATTTGGAGGTGGGCTACAAGATAGAAAGGAAATTAATAATGATGAACAGTACCAGATTATCAATATTTGTAATTCTCTGTGTTTGATTGGCTCGGACAACGTGATTGGGACTGGCTTCATCAAATTAATAAATGTTTGCTGATATGGTTGCAAGGTAGATAAGCACATACATCAATATATACACTGTTGATGGTAAAAAGAAAAGAAAATACCACAAATAGCCGTGCTATTCTTTGATATCAATGTCAAAATTATTTCTACTAAGTTGTCAAAATTATGGCCATCCAAAGGAGGAGCCTTCTTGAATATTTTTTTTTTCAATGAGGTTGGGGCCTTTGTTTTCATCAAATAATCAAAGCCAAAAAAAGGCAAAAAAGTGTGAAAGATAGAGGACCTAAACTCAAAGTCCTCTCCAACGTCCCTAGTCCTCGCATCAAAATAATAAGCTCAGGGATGTAGGGAATAAAATTACCAAAATTTTCTCAACACTTTAGCCCTTTTAGCTTCCTTTTTAATAAATGGCCAAGTGACAAAAAACCAAACCATATGTTCCTTTGCGTGCGGGTACACCAAGAACTGCATGGCATTTCTTGAACCAGAAAAACATAACAAAAATCACAAGACACATAAAGAGGATACTGTTAATGAAAGTCTTACCCCAAGATGTAGTGAAGAAGACAACTCGATCGATCTCTTCCCAAATTCAGCAACGATGATCCAAGTTAAGCACCAAATCTACGAATAAATAGTGTAACATAAAGAAACTATAACAGAATGGGAATCGAATTCCTTAAGAATCCAAGAAAGAAGATTTTATCTCCAAGTACTTGGCAAACCAAATCTAAATTCTGCTAACATATATATAAATTAGCCCCAGTTGGTGTGTCTCCAACATGCTGCTAGCATTTTCATGGAAGAATATGATACCCTCCTATGTGCTCAAGACAGCATCAAGCCACTCAGCATCCATTAATTAATGTTGTCACAGGTTACACACACAGTTGGTGATCGTCATAAGAGAATGTTTCAGGATAGAGAGAAAAGTAAGAGAAAGAGAGAGAGAATCATCATACGTGGAAAACAAAATCTTCAACTTTGGCAAGATTTTACTACATGAACGTGAATCCTACGCGAAACCCATCATTAACGTTGTTGAAAGGATTTATCAGGGGCTTGCCAGGTAGGGGGGTTTTATAGAGAAATTAAGTACTGCTACTAAGCCTGGCTTTGCTTTTGGTCATCGTGATCATGATAGTGTGTGAAATAGAAAGACTAGTGTCCATTAGAGGTTATTTAAATCTTTGCTTTTCATGAATAGTCATTTATCAGCCAGAAAGATTGTATAAAGAGAGGAAAGTGAACGGAAATGGAGAAGAACATGATTAAACAACAACAAATTAATGATCAAAGTTTCAGTTTCTTGTGAAATTATTATGGTATCATCTTTCTTTTCAGTAGGTGCATGCACGTCTTTCTTCTTCTTTTTCTTTCCTTTTTCTCATATATAGCGACGGCAGTGTGATTGAGAGTTCGGAATTTTCAAAATTTAATGAATTTTAATACACTTTGAATTGTTAATAGTTTACAATTTAATGTCTAAAAAACTCCCAAGCATGAAAATACTACTTCTAGTTCATATATATCATTTATGAGTAATATTCTCCCAGCTGCTCCCCCTTTACATATGATTATTCCTTTTCATTCCATTCAAGATTGGGTAAAATGGAGCTGGGTAATGAGTGCTTTTTGTTGATGGTTCTCTTCCATGCCCTCCTTCTCATATTATCTCATCAATCATGGTTGCTCCTATGGTTAATCCAGCGTTCTTGTCATGGAAACAAAAAGATTATTTGATCATGAGTGCTTTATCTACTGAGATTCTACACTTGTTCTTGACTGTCAAACATCACACAATATATGGCAAACTCTTGAACGATCTCTTACATCTTTATTGAACTCACAAATTATGTAACTTCACGAGTCTTTCCAAGAATCAAGACAAGGAGATGATATTATTAACAAAAAGCCAAGTCCTTTCTGATGAGCTTGTTGTTGCTAGAAGACCAATTACCTTGGAGAACTAACTCAATCTTTATGTGTTAGGGGTTTGCTTGGAGAATTTAAAAACTTGATCACTAGCCTCTCAACTAAAATTGAACCACTCATTTACACTGACTTGCATAGTTATTTTCTCACTTATGAATACCTTTACAAGAGTTCTCTTTCTTTAACCTATTGTCAGCTTCCACACAATGACACCATTATTGCCTACACCTTCTAGTAACGTCAGCCATATCAGTCTCATTATCATGATCCAATCTCCAGATCCATGAGCAGCACATAGACAGCTATTATATGAGAATTTAATAATTTAGTTTCAGAAGCACTTAATTGATGGACCTCAAAATAGCTCAAATTAGAAAGGGAATCTCACATATGATTCTGGAATGTTATGAAAAACAATGGCCTTCATTTGTTTTCCCGGCTGACTAAAGGGTGCCCAAAGGCCATCGTCACGCATGAGGAGTCACGAATTTGTAAATGTGCCTATACAGACAAGCCTCACCATGAATTTTTGTCAATTTTTTTTTGCTAGACATGACTATTTTTCTACTCATGCTCCATGTCGTGGCTTCGCCTCTTCTTTTCATAAGGGGTGGGGCAGGGAGTGGAGGGTGTATCTGGGGGAGGTAATATAAAATCCATGACATATCATAGAGTGACTGTCTTTAATTTGCCAGTATATAAAGCTCACACATGCATAAATTAGAAACAATGATGCAATTCCTGTAGAAAGCTTAAAACAGACTTCAGCCGACACAACATGAAAATTAGTTATTGTATTGCCCAGCGCTTCGCATTAAGTTAATAATGTTTTTTTTTTTTTTAAATTATATAAAAAAAATACTTTTTTAAAAACTTGAATTTGGTAATTATATCATACCCAACACAATTGAATCTCACAAATAACATATCTAAGAGCTTTGAGCCAGACCCAAGACTTTTGGGTCTGACTGCCAGCAATACCCAATACCCTTGGGTTTGACAACTAACCCAAAAGCATTAGGTGTGTCCGTTAGACCCAAATGTTCATAGTTTCTCTATAATAGTAATAATATGTTATTTATCTAATCTTAATATTAATAATAATAATAATAACAACAACAACAACAATGATATATGATGCGAGAGCCGGCACTTTTGCAGACGGGCAGGGAGTGGAGTGGAGGGTGCATCAGGGAGAGGATTAGTGGCGTAATATAAAATCCATGAGCTCATGACATATCATAGAGTGACTGTCTTTAATTTTTCAGTATATAAAGCTCACACATGCATAAATTAGAAACAATGATGCAATTCTTTAGAAAGCTTTACATTAAAAAAAATATTTTCAAATGAAACTTGGATTTGATGGTATGCTACACCCAAGATAGTTAGGTTTGGTGACTATTTCTAAACACAAGTGTCTTTTGAGTTTGACGGATGATAGACCCAAAAACCTTGAGCTTAGCTGCCAGCAATATCCAATACTCTTGGGTCTGACGTTTAACTTAAAAACATTAGGTGTGGCCGCCAAACCTAAGAGTATTATTATTAATAATTTTATCCTTCAAATCAAATTTATGATTTTTTTTCAATAGTAATAATATTTTTTTTCAAATTTATTAATAATTATATTAATAATGATAATAATAATGTTTATAATCTTAATAATATTATATTAAACATGTCTGACTCAAGTTCTTATAGTTTTCAATTTTACTCTTCAAATTAAATCTATGGTTTTTCTTCAATAGTAATAATATTTTTTTTCAAACTTAATAATAATAATAATATGAATAATACTAATAATCATAATAATAAGAACAATAATATTAATAACACCCATGTTCCTTGGGTATGACATCTCCTTCCAAACCCAAGTAACCTGAGTCTGGTGCCCTTAGCAAACCCTAGCTCCTGGGGTTCTGTCGTGTCACACTCAAGTTTATGGGGTTTGGCCAAGCCAAACCCAACTTCCTTAGATATGACATCACCTTCTAGACCCAAGTTCTTATAGTTTTTAATCCCTTCAAATCAAATTTATGGTTTTTCTTCAATAGTAATAATATTTTTTTAAAAATTTATTAATGATGATGATAATAATAATTATTTTTAATTTTACTCTTCATATCAAATCTATGATTTTTTTTCAATAGTAATAATTTTTTTTCAAATTTATTAATAATAATGAAAATAATAATATTAATAATAAAAATAATAATATTAAACATGTCTGACCCAAGTTCTTATAGTTTTTAATTTTACACTTTAAATCAAATTTATGGTTTCTCTTCAATAGTAATAATATGATTTTTTTTCAAATTTAATAATAATAATAATAACAACCATGTGTGATGTCAGACCCAAGCGCGAGGGTCTGCAGACCCTAGCGCGCGGGTCTAACTCGAGCGTCTAGGGTCTGGTAGACATGCCCGACCCCAATACTAGGTGTCTCGCAGCTATGTCATTCCCCATCGCCAAACCCTAAAAAACCTGAACGGACCATTTTGTCTCCAACCATTCTTTCAATGCTAAATGTATCCTATGAAAAAGACAATCGCACCTCTAACTGCATGTTTAACAAGTTTCTTTGGCAAGGATAATTAAATCATTACACTGCTCCAAACCACAATGATATATGTCTCGGTAAATAGTAAAAGGGTGAACAGTGAAAACTCCACGCCATTTAGTTTTCTTTATAATATGGTCAGATTTGATGATTTAATAGTTTATGGGAAAAAGATTCGAAAATTCCAATTTCCAAGAGTTCCTAAGGGGGTGCGTGCATATGTTTGTGCAACATGAAGTTCAAATTAGACCAGATACGATAAAAAAGGCACCTACATGTTAGAAATCATACAAGGATTAATAATCTAGCATCCATTCACTTCGATTATCAAAGAAACCTCACGATTTGGTCAAAATAGGTTTCGATTCAAAACCAAAAACCTATGATTAAATTTCATCAAAAACTTGTTATGGATGTAAATAAACCCTAAATTATCTATTAATCATGCATAATAAAGGTGTCTGTGCAAAGAAATTGGCCACAACTAGTCTGAATACTAAGGCTAAGACAATGTTCTTTCCAAGAACATGAAGAATATTGCCTAGAAAAGCTAGCAGCATGCCTAGAAAAGCCAGCCACTATAAAGCCCTAAAAATTGGCATTTTTTACCTCTAAAATATGCTTTCTTCACTCCAACAAGTCACACTACCATTCATAAACATGTTTAGATAAAAAAAAATAAAAACTAACAAATAACATCAAAACATCAAAATCAAGCATTGGATACCAAAATAAAAAACTATCAACTAAAAACAGACTACATGTTCATGCAATATGGATTCAAAATTAGTTTTCTAAACTTATTTTGGTTATGAACAGACCTAGCACAACCAGGAAGAACATACTTACTTAAAAATGCATTGTTTAAATTAAACAATAACTAAAACAACACTATATATATATATATATATATATAAACACCTCAAGCAAGCCATAAGAAGCTACTTTTGGATAAGAGAATATACTTAGAATAACTACTCTCTTTTACTTTTCTTTAGAAAGTTTTGCCTCTCACCAACCTACTATCCTTTCAAAACTTAGAAAATCTTTTATGTTAGGCTCTTGGACCTTTAAATTGGGTTTTTTTAATGAATATTTTCCTACCTTTTTTCTTCCGTATTTCTTTCTCTTTTTTCAGGTCTCTTCTTAAAGGGGTATTTATAGGGTTTTGCTAGAGTTTTGGGAGGCTTTGAATCCATTTCTGACATTTTAATCTTGAGGTAAATGTTGTAAACCCTTGAAAAAAAAAAACTCATTTAAGAGCCTTTGTGTATGAACATGTGAAAAGAAGGTCGATTCTTGCACAATTGTGTTTCAGTTATAGCTGACTGAATTGCCCATTTTTGAGGCCTCATCGAGCAATTTTGACTTTATCGTCACCTGAGACCACCTGAAATTCACATTTCATTTGAATCCAACCTTGTGCAATTTGGAGGTCTGTAGCTCCATATTTATTCGTTTGAAATTGCCAACTCAATTAGCCAAAATTGTCAAAACAAAGGCCAGTCTACCGAATGACGTGTCACTCACATTCTCTCTATATGCAATTTGTTTGAGTCCTTGTTCTCCCAGTTTCTTTTAATTCCATCCATAATTACCTCTAAACTTTTAATTTCATGCAATTTCACCCCTATCAAACTCAACTGTCAGCACCTCAGTTGACCGTTTTTTTCATTGTGGTCCTTGATTCTGAATTTATGCATTTTTATCCTCAATTGACCAACAAACTTCTAAGTTTTTCAATTTGGCCACCTATTTAGTCAATTTTAGCCTTTACATTCACGCACTTTTTTCAATTTGGTCTTTGGTTTTGGATTTCTTTAAACAAGTCTTCAATTGCCCATCAAATTTCAATATTTATGCAATTAAGGCTCTGATTTGACCAAATTAACTCGTCAAAATTGCAATTTGACCCCAAACTTTAATTTCTTCTAATTAAAGTCTAAATTGACTTTAAAAAATCAGTTTTTCTTGCAATTAAGTCAATTAAACCTTGAAAGATTCCAATTGAGTCCTTAAAAATTCAATTTTAAATTTCCCTCCTCAAGTTGAATTTTCTTTGCCAATAGGGTCTTCATCAATAAAAATACATTGTCAAATTTTTCAATCTTGTATATTTTGATCTTCTTCAACCAATATTCGACAATTTCCTAAATGTTCTAATATATTCTTCTTACTGATATATTTTTTGATTTTCTTCCAACATTTTTTCAATATTTATATCTTTTTTTTTCTTTTTTTTGTTTATTTTTTGTTTATAAGGCTCCAAAAATGGGTAACAACAGATGTCCATTCTTTACAATACTTACAGAGTAAAGACTTGTCAAGTGTTTTACGTAGTAAGTTTGCAAAGACAAACGGACTATTCTTCAAACCTAATCTTCTCAAAACTTTTATTTCTGTTGACCTGAAACTCTATCTTCATAGTAATCTCCTTCAACCAAAACTATGATCCAAATGTTTCCATTAGGAAATGAATTTTTCCATGTTGACAACTTTTGTTCTCGACTTAGTTGACCTGAAAACCCTGCATCTCAGTGATTCCCTTTAATCCATAATCAAAATTTATATCTATCGCTCGGTTAACCTAAAATTCCAATCTAATGATTCCTTTTAACCAGAACCAAAATTTCTTTCTACAACTTAGCTAACCTGAAATCATAATCTAGCGATTTTCTTTAACTAGAACCAAAATCTATGTCTATAGCTTGGTTAACTTGAAATCCCAATATGATGATTCCCTTTAACTAGAACCAAAATCTTTGTGGATAGCTTAATTAACGTAAAATTCCAATCTAGCGATTTCCTTTAACCAGAATCAATCTCTATCAATAGCTCGGTTAACTTGAAATCCTAATTTGACGTTTTATTTTAACCAAAACCAAAATCTCTATTTTCAGCTCGGTTAACTTGAAATCTCAATCTGTCAATTTTTTTAAACTTGAATCACAATGCATGTCTTCATTTTCAACTCAGCTAGCCTGAAACCCTGAATCCAAATGATCCACTTCAACTGGAGCTTTCCAAAAACTCCTTCTTTGTTAGTCTTTTGACTCGTCTAAGTCTGATTTCAAGAAATATTTCCTATAAAATATAACCTTGTGCAATGTTTTGGGGCAAATGCTCACATCTTTGCCTGGTTTTGAAACATAGGTCCCACCCTTTGTTTGGTTTTCTATAACTCCTTTTCTGGTTTGAGCTTGTCCATTTGTTTGAATTTGTATACTTGAGCTAGGATTTGTTTCTTGTGTTGCCTCTTTTACCCATCTCATTCCTGGAAATAAGTCTCCAACTTTTGCTCTTGTGGGGGCCATTTCTTGCTCCACTTAATATATGATTTGACAATGCTTTCTTTTATGATTTTGTTAATGCTTTAATTGCTTTTTCTATTTTAAGGGCTTTTTGGTTTTGTTTCAACACGTGAATCTTTTTTAAAAAGAAAATCTTTGAAAGACTTGGTTTTGTTTATGAAAATTGAAACTTTTAATAAATGCATCAAAACAGTTATTTAAGCAACCCCGCTGATGGTTTTATCGAATCTTAGAGTGTGGGTCATCTTAGGCAAGGTTTTTACCAAAGATGACCTTTTATTTCTACTTTTAAAGAGGTTTCAAGTATTTACTTAAAGATCTATATAGAATCAAAGTTTTGCCTCATATTAGAATTTACATTTTTTTTTGTATGAATAAAAGCGAGTCACTACTTATTTATCACCTTGCATAAACGATAATATCGTTGTTTATCAACCCAGGTTGTGTGTGCTTGATTAGAAAAGACTTCTAAAGGTATTAATGTAGGTTATGGCTATGAAAGAAATAGATGCTTTTGAGGCTCAAAAAGTGTTTAAGGGTTTAAAGACTTAAGATCACTTTCCTTCTGCCACTTTTCTTTTGTGAAGTCGTCTCATAGACTTCATTTGGATAGACTCTCTTTCTTAATGAAGAGTCTCGTTTTAGGATCTTTGTCTTAGTCTTAGGGCATCATCAAATCATCATTTTTTTTTCTTTTCCTTTCTTTTACTTCTTCCTTTTCTTCTTTCTTTTTTTTTTGCTTCATGTTTCTTGTCTTTTTTTTTTTTGTTTTTTATGATGATGCCTCCTTGTGTTGGTTTATGACTTTCATAGATCAATGTGTGCATTTCAGTAGTTTGCTTACATCTCCTTCTTGCTCCAAATATGGGATGTGATCTTAGTCAAGGTTTTTATAAAGAAAAACTTACTCAGACTCAAATGGGGACCATAAGGGATATATTATTAGAAAGTGGGGGGATAACAAAAATGACATTTTCTCATTCGAAACACACATTGTTAGTATCGATAAACTTTGCCCTTTTCTGAAAAAACATGCGGGTGATAACAGAGTTGTTACCAACCATTTACCCATGCCATTTAAAGACAGGTTTTATCTCATAATTAGCTTTGGTTTGTTTGGTTTGGTTACCTCTTATTCAAGAATTCTTTAAACCTCTTCTTGAGCATTTTATGATTCATTTCTCGTGATTATGCACAAAGCAAGTTATTTCAAGATTTTTCTTTTAAGAAAAGGATTTGAAATGTTATGAGATCAAGCAATTTATAAATAAAGGTTCTTTACACGAAGAATTCATGGCCCAACTTCATTTTATTGATTTGGAAGAAACTGAATACATCATACATAATATCTTTTTACAATATCAGAATTCACAGGTCTAGCTAGATCTTCTCCATCCATTTTAAACAACCTTATAGCTCTTATTGAGAAAGCCTTCTTCACTATATAGGGACCCTCGTAGTTTGACACCTATATGCTTTAATCTTCTCCTAGTAAAGATAATATTTTCCTCGGCACTAAATCTCCTTCCTAAAACACTCGAGGTCGAACCTTCTTGTCATATACTTTAGCCATTCTTTGCTAGTAAAATTAGTGACGACAAATTACAACTATCCTTTTCTCAATGATTAGGTTTAGTTGATCATCTCTAACTTTAGCCCACTCGGCCTCTTATAGCTCAGAATCTCAACGATGGGATTTCCACTTCTAAAGGCATCACTGCCTCCATTGCATATACCAAACAAAACATGGTAGCTCCTGTTAAAGTTCTGACTGCAGTGCGATATGTGTGAAGGATGAATGGTAACATCTCATGCCAATATTTGTAAGTGACCATTATTTTCTGAATATTCTTGATATTTTTATTGGCGGCTTCTACAACATCGTTCATCTTTGGCTTGTATGGTAAGGAATTGGAATGCTTGGTTTTCCATTTGGCACAAAGCTCCACTATCATCTTGCTATTGAATTTATGAGCATTATTAGTCACTATTTTTTTTGGTGGACCATATTGGTAGATCAAGTCTTTCTCTATAAACCTTTTCACCATCTTCTATATTACATAAGCATATTAACTGACTTCTATCCATTTTGTGAAGTAATCGATAGCCATAAGGATAAACTTATACTCGTTGCTGGCTTTTGGATTGACAAGCCCAATCATATCAATTCCCCAGATCGCAATGGCCATGGAGATGTTAGATAAAATATAGGAGTTGGAGGTGTATTGATCTTATTGTTATATACTTGACACTTGTGATATTTTTTTGACATGGTTAATACAATCTATTTCTAATGTTATCTAGAAATAATCAGCTATTTATATTGTCCTTGCCATGAGTTGAGCAAATACTTCTTACAATGCATTTCCGGCCTCAGCCTCATCCAAACACCTTAGCAAGGTTATGTCGAATGATCTTTTATATAAGACCTCCCCGTCTAAGTAGAAGTCCATAGCCAATCTTCTGAAGGTTTTTATATCTATTTTGGATGCTTACAGGGGATATTCCTAATTTTACATAAAATTCTTGATATCGTAGTACCAAGGGTTTCCATCTATCTCACCTTTAATTAAGCAACAATGAGTTGAGAAATTTTTATGTCTACCGGTTGTACCTTATACCCGAAGTCAATTCTAGCCATGACAACATATATGTCCAAATCATTAGCAAATTGGTTCCATTCCCTTTCTAGATGGGTGAACTCTAACTCTTCAAATTATCATGCCAGTTTGGACAGATACTCTTGGTAGCGTCTCAGCTTTTCTTTCTTAGTTTTCCACTCTCCTTTCACCTGATAGATAATCAACATTAAGTCACCATACATATCTATCTTTTTTTTATTTTCAACTCTAATGCAACTTTTAAACCAATAATGCAAGCCTCATACTTAGTTGTATTGCTGATGTATTCAAACTACAGCTTAACTGAAATTAGATATTGTTTTTTATTAGAAGAGATTATTATTGTGTTAGCTCCATTACCATATACATTTACTGCCCCATCAAAGTACATGGTCCACCAATCTGTCTTCTTGTTTTTTACTCGATTAACAATACATTTTCATCAGGAAAGTCAAAATCCAATGGCTCATAATCTTCAATGGCTTTGTCAGCTAAATGGTCAATAATTGCTCTCCCTTTCACAACTTTCCTTGTCATATACACTATATTGTATTCTACTAACACAACTTGCCATTTTGTAATTCGATTTGATAGATAGGGCTTCTCACATATATACCTCAAGGGATCCACCATTGAAATCAACCATATATTATGATACAACATATAATATTATAATTTTTTCCCACCCAAACCAGTGCACAACATAGTTTTTCTATCGTCATGTATCTAGACTCGTATTTTATGAACTTCTTACTCAGATAATAAATGACCCTTTCTTTTCTGGTTTCATCATGTTGGCATAGTACATATCTCATAGTTGCTTCAGTTACTGTTAGATATAGTATCAAAGGCCTTATTGATATAGGATGAACAAGTAGAGGTGGGTTCTGTATATACTGCTTGATTTTATTGAAAGCTTCCTGACACTCCTCATTCCAAGTTCCAGGATTCTTTTTTCTCGATAGTTAGAAGATATGTTCACATGTTGTTATTAGCTGGGATATGAACTGGGTAATATAGTTTAACCTCCTTAAGAATCCTCTCACTTTCTTCTCTATCTTAGGAGATGACATAGATTGAATGAGCTTCACTTTATCAGGATCCACCTTTATCCCTCTGTCACTTACCATGAATCCTAATAACTTCCCAAACTTAATTTCAAATGAATATTTTGCAAGGTTGGGCCTAAGTTTGTACTTCTTTAATTTGTCAAACAACTTCTTTAAACCCTGGATATGACTCTCTCCTTTCTTAGACTTGGTAATCAGTGATTGGAATATATGCCGACGAATCCCTTAACTATTAGTAGCAAAACCGGGGCAAGAAAAGCTCACCGCTAATCTACTTCAATCTGAACCCACCAAGCAAGTATATAGCAAAAGCTAACACAAATCGAAGGCGTATCGTGAAGGCTCGACCAGAGGGAGAGGAGTGAAGCTGCTTGACCGAATAAGTGAAAGAGTGAACCACAACTAGACCTGATAAAAACCGAATGCTTTCCAGCTTTACTGGTGCATGTAATGTTCTGCTGGTTTCCAGCTTGTACTGCAAGCTTGTCTTGCTCCTTTTTGATCTATACAATTCTTACATTTGATCAAAAAAAAAAAAAAAAAACTAAATGCTTTCCCCTAATAGAAAAGTATGGCCTTTGGTTCTTCAAATTAATTTCAGCTGCTCTTTTAGGGAGGAGAAACTCCTAAATCTAAATAAAGAATTAGAATGCTTTTACTATTTGGGAAATCTCTCTAATGGGTTAGGCCACACAATTCTTGTTCCTTGCACACAATTCAAACTCTAGACCAAAGTCTGCAGTTCTTATTCCTTGCAGTTTTATAAGCTAGGCGTAACCACCTTAGCACAATATTAGATTGTTTGTTTTAAGTTTGTTAATTAATGAAAATCTATGAACATGAATAATTGTATTGTATTTTTAAGTTACTTCAATTATGTACGAATTTTTATTTGAACCTTGTATTTTAAGGTGCTTGAACTATATATGAGTTTTTATTTGAATCTTGTATTTTAAGATACTTGAACTATGTAAGAAAAAAAATTTCCTTATGATTTTACGATTCATTTTTATGATTCAAGTTTATATTGTATTTTTTGTGCCGTGTCAACAATGGGTTTTTGACAACCTTGTATGTAGCATGGTTAGGTAACAGATTTGAATTAACATTGGGTGAATCCTTGAAAGTTACCCATCCTATCTTGATAAGATTCACCAGTCTTTTCTTGAAAGCATAACAAGTTTCAATACCATGGTCAGGATTGCTAGTGTGGTATTCACAAGTCAAATTTGGCTTGTACCAAATAGAAAAAGGTGGTTGTGATGGTGGTACAGGGATAGGAGCTATATGTCAATACTCAACAATTTGGCATACAAATCTTTCAAAGGCATATGCAAAAGTGGTAGTCGTTCTAGGGTATTTTTTATGTTTGGTTTTTGGCGATTGTTCTGGTTATTTAATTGATTGGTTTGATTTAGGGCAAAAGGCTTAGCGAAGTTAATGCTGGTAATTTGAGAGATAAATGCTTAAGGGTTATGATAGTTTGCATTTTTTCCCCTTATACCTGTCTTCTAGGCTGTTCATATCACTCTCCCTTTTCTTCTTGGCAAAACCTTTCTTTTCCACCGCCTCAGCTATGCATCCAGACTTAATCCCCTACTTTATTCTTTCATCAATACGTATAACATCGTATAAATGTTAAGACGAGCTACCCATTAAATGTTCATAATAAGGGGACTATAAGGTATTGGCGAACAAAGTCAACATCTTTGTTTCTATCAAAGGAGGCTAGACATGTGTGGCCTCAACTCACCACCTTTTCACGTACGCCTTTACAAACTCTTCGTTTCCTTTCTCCATTGTCATCAGGCTGGTTTTGTCAGGGGAAATTTCAAAGTTAAATTTATACTGTTTTAGGAAGGCCTCGACCAAGTCTTTCCATTTCTTGATCCTAGTATTTTCCAGTCTTATATACCAACTTAGAACGGACCCTATGAGACTATCCCAAAAGAAATAGGTCAACATTTTATCATTATGGATCATTTTAGCCATCTTGTTGTAATATGACTAAACATAGGTGTTCGAGCATTCTAGTTTGGTATACATAAAGTCCAGCATTCTAAAGTCTTTTGGCACCAAGCATATTTTAGTTGCTTGTATAGGGGGTCAAACAAATAACTCCCCTCAACTACTCTCAATCTCTTTTCTATAGCAGACAACTTGTCATAGTTTATAGGACCAATAGATCTATCATCAGAGAGTACTTCAACTGTTAAATCCACAATAACCAAAGCTTAAGTTGGTTGGATAGGGGGAAAGGGGATAAAATACTGCTCAATTGCTGAATCTACCCCTAAGTGCGAAGATGTATGAGGGATATAAGTTGTTGATGCTTCAACAGGAGGCTATGTAGATGTCCCCCCCCATTATTGGATCTTAAAAGTTGCTCGAGTGGATTGGTCATTTGAGCAACTTTATTCTTCACAAACTCTAACTCATTATGATAATATGATTTCAGATGAGCTCTCTCATTGTTCTCCATTCTTTTTCTTAGTCGGGTGTAGTAAACTTTAGACGGGGGACTTATGTTTCACAATATGTAATGTATGTGATAATTTATAAGCAAGTATGATTAAATAAATGACCATGATGCATGTGTCAATTTATATTAGATATGGATTAACCTTTTCGAACTTATTCATGACTTTTATAATTTCTTGGGCAAGATTTCTCGAGCTCAATTGGTTGTTGTAAAGAAGCATTTACCAAGTTCTTATCATGGTTGAATCCCGAAACACATTAGAAAGAAAGATGGGTTATGACCCTCTCATAAATAAAAGAGTTTGGACATCGTTTGAAAATTTTCAAACTTCAAAAGCCATATGCATCACTACTCATAAAAAGCATCTCATCTACTAGCTATGTTTCTAATAAAGAAAGTGATGGCACTCATGTGTTCTCGGCACTTCACATCATCATTTCTAATTTGGGTGGCTTATTGTTGCACCCTTTCAGTATGACGGGCTACTTGTTCAATCTGCTTTGTCATTTGTCTTTTCTTATCATGGAACAAGGTATTATCGGTGATCAATACTTTGTTGCTGGTTGCTAAAGTCTCATTGCTTTTTTCTAGTACTCGTACCATAGTCTCCAACTGTGCTACCTTAGCCATTGCCCTTCACAATTCCTCCCTCTCAATGTCAAGTTCAGCTTTTTTAGAGTTAATTTGAATTATAAAGCTGTCAATATAGTCTTGATATCCTTTATGCTCTTGCTAAGTCCTAATTAACTCTTTCTTCATCTCAAAGTAATGGCTTCTCAATGCTTTCAACTCCTCCTCTCGGATTTCTAGCTCGGATTTCAATACCATAATTTATCCCTTTGAAGACTCAACTCTCTTCTGGTAGTCTCTTTTATTAGACTTAGCAGCTTTCCTAATGCTTCTCTCTTCCTTGGACTGTGCTATATATTAGGACCAAATTCTTCTTTCCTATTCTATGTTAATCTTGGTTAACTGATTTTTATCTTTCCCAACCTCTAACTTCTTCCAAAATTAATCTCTTTTTTTCTTTAAGGAATCTCCTTATAAGTATTTATCCTACCTTTGATTAACCTCTTGACTTTGGCCAACTCTCTTTCTATTAGCACATGCTTATTAGCCAAGCTCATCGTATTTGGTCATTTGAGTTCTCAATTCATCTAAGATACCCTTGGCCATTTCTTCGGCTACCTCGACCTTTTTCTGTCATTTTTTTATTGCCCCGTGATCGTTTGTCAAAGTTTCTAGTTGTTCATCCTTCTTTTCCAACTCCTGGTTCAAGTAATTCCTCATCCTATCTTCCTCTTCCAACATTTTTTCCAAGAGTTGTCATTGCCCTTTGCTATGGCCAAGGTCAATTTCATACTTCTTTAGTTACTTCTTAACTCCTCCTTATTACCAATCATTTTTCTTTTTGGTTGCTGCATTTATGGTTTTGAATTTTTAGGCTTTGAGAACCCTATCATTCCAGAAAGCTCTTCATTTCTCTAAATCATCTAATTTTGACTGAATGAGGATTCAACCTTATTGCTTTTTTTCTTGTTCAATAATAGAAGTCTTTCCTAATCTTGTCTAATAAGTTCATCTCTTTGAGGGATGACTAGTGCTTGAATAGACCAGTGAAACATGTTAATCCCAGAGTTCTCAGTACATACTTCATTCCACATAGTTGTCTTGTTACAAGAACAGGTGTATAAATGTTGTATCTAGCTACACAAATTAGGGGAACCCATATCTTGCTTCCACAACTCATTATATAGAGACTGCGATGTTCATCCATGGTGTTTTCCACTTGAAGCTGCTTTATGGTAATGCGATATATTTTCATATCCATGCTTTCTCATCCAAATTCTTGCAAGTCTCATCTATAGTAATCTTTAATGGTCGAAGATTAAACCACTAAAAGTTATTGAAAATATCCTTTTGGTGTTTTGATATGACTGATAATCCATAAATAAGACATCGGGACATAACATCCTATGGCTCCTTTCCCATGCATCTTATAATGGTTGTGTGATAGTATGGTTTCAACCAAAATTATACCAAAAAGGTTGATTCGATCATGCTCATACTCCTTGAACGCATTTGCAGCTTCTAAACTGATGACTCTAATTTTAGATAGGAACAAAATTAAACTAGATATGGCAAAGGCCACTAGTTGGTATCGTTCATCTCCCAACATGCCTTCCTCAACATTTTTCTTCATTCTAGCATCAATGATTTTCCACTTGAATCCTTCATTAGCTACCTTACACTAGCTGATTTTTCCCAAATATAATAAATTGACTACCTCCGAAGCTGTGTCTTCAAATTTTCATTTGAGATAGATCTTATGATTGTTATTTGGAAAATCTAGGATCATTTCACACTCCTCCAAGGTGGGTGTTATATCGATGTTCCCGAAAGTAAAACACCTATAATTGGGATCCCAAAAATTCAGTAAAGCTTTTACAACTGGTGTTTGTACTAGAAGTCTTATTAGTTGTGCAATCCTCTCATATCGCCTCTCAAATAGAGTCTTGTCGACATACACCATTATGGTTAGCAATTTCTCCAGGACATTCACCATATGATTTATCTTAGTAATGCATGGCAATCCACTAGCATTGATTTTTTGACAGTTTCCTTAAGCTACTTGTGCTAACTTAGATTCTTGCCTAAATTCTTAAAAAGATGGATATTTATAAAAGTCATTATTTTAGTTCAGAATCCTACAATACAGGATTAGCATGGCCAGACTTGCCTTGATTCAAATTACAAGTAGCACATACAAATTAATGACATGTTCTATTCATTAAGTGAGCATAGGTAGGTCTTCTACCCATTATCAAAAAGGTCTCAAATCTGTCCAGAGATGTTATTTGTAAAGATAGTATGGGGGCATTGCAATGAATGGTTAAGGCACGTATGCCTACCACTCAGATATGAGTTGGGGGTTTCACGCATCTAAACTTTGACTAGTAGTCATAGGGCAAATCGTTAATCCCCCACCTAACCTAGAAGTTTGTGTGTGCTTTCAAAAATTGAAGCAAGTGATGCATAAGGCATTAATCCATATCCAATATACAAATGCATGTGTGATATATAAAAAAACAATAAAGCATAAAAAGAATGCACGGTGATAATAAAAAAAAAATGATGGACAAAATGCAATATAATTTAAAGCATAAAAAAGAAAAAAAGTACACTAAAAAAACACAACAATCAGACAAACAAACAAAGCTTAATCCATAGGTTCCTAGTGGAGTCGTCATTCTGTCACACGGGTGTGGCGTTGTAATGATCATCCTCCTGAATCCTTGTCCTTTCTCAATAAAATAAGGGAATAAGAGTCGTTACTTAGTAATTTGGTCACTAGAAACCCTAATTGGTCTTAGAGTATGGGTAAGTGGATTAATTGCGTAAAAGGAGGGTATCAACACCCTCAATACGTCTTACCTAAGGTAAGCTGCATTGTTTATTTGCTTGATATAAACTAAAGTACCGTTGTGTTTTCTAACTATTGATCTATTTAGGGTTTAAGAAAAGTCCTTCTTAGTAAAGAGATTCTTATCCTATCAAGTTAAAACCTAACCATTCTAGTGCCAAAACATAAAAACAAAATGAACTGTCTTTTCTTTTTATATTGAGAATACATTTTACATATAAGTTTATAATCTCGTATATTAAAATAAATAAATAAAAAATGTGTTTTTGAAGTGTAGACAAAGTTCTAACAGATAATCATAAACTAGTTATGATACTTTGTGATTGATTCTTGTATTTGTTTTTTCAAAGTATGATAAAAATGCAATTTAAAAAAATAAAATATTTATGAAAATTTTAGAATTTGGCCATATGCAAGGGAAAAAAAAAGAAAATATATTTATTATTATTATTATTATTTTAGGCTTTATTTGGCAAAAAACAACTCATTTTTTCTTGCAATAAAACTACTAAAATAGGCTTAAGGGGTATTTTTCAAACATATCCTTAAACCAAAAAACCTTTAACAAAAAAAACATGGCAAACCAACAGGGTTTTAAACCTTGACCCAAATTTGACTCAACATTTTTTGTTAGACCATAATCCGAAACCAAGATCTTTGTTCGACCCAAAAGCAAACAAAAAAAACAAAACCGAAGGGAAAAAAAACAGATTAAACACCAAAAAAACACAAAAACCTAAAAATTCTTGAACAAAACAAATCAAGCACCAAAAAAATAAAGAACATCGAAACCCAAACCCAGCAATGTGGAACCCAAAATAGACCAAATATGGTAAAAAACAATACACATACATGTTGGAAATTATGCAATGATCAATAATCTAGCGTTTATTTACTTCAATTATCACTTTAAACATCACAATTTTATCAAAATAGGTTTCACTTCAAAACTGAAACCCTAGGATTAAATTGCATAAAAATTTGTTATTGATGCAAATAAACTCTAAATTATTTATTAATCAAGCATGACGAAGGTGCCTATGAAAATAAATGGACCAAAATTCATTCAAATCATGGGGCCAATACAATATTCTTCCCAAGAATACGAAGATTATTGCCTAGAAAACCAAACAACATGCCTAGAAAAGCCAACCACTGTCAAGCCCCATAAATTGGTATTTTTGACCTTTAAAACATGTTTTCTTTAGTCCAACAAGTCACACTACCATTCACAAATATGTTTAAATAAAAAAAAACTAACAAATAACATCAAAATATCAAAATCGAGCATAAGATACAAAAAACAAAAACTACCAACTTAAAATAGACTGCATGTTTATGCAATATAGATTCAAAATTGGTTTTCTAAACTTATTTTGGTCATGAACAGACCTAGCACAACCAGGAAGAACATCCTTGCTTAAACATTTATGGCTTAAATTAAACAAAAACTAACGCAACATATATATATATATATATATATATATATTAAACAATAACATTATTATATCAAAAACATCAAAAAAATTAAAAAAAAAACTTCAATAAATAAAGAAAAACAGCATAGAAGAGATGGATATAACATTATTTACTGAGCATTTCAAACCTTTTTTCCATGCTTGAAAACGTAAATATAAAAAATATAAAAAAAAAACATCTCAAGCAAGCCACAAGGACCTGTTTTTGGACCAGAAAATATACTTAGAACAACTACTCTTTCTTTTTATTTTCTTTGGAAAGTTTTGCCCTATCCTTTCAAAGCTTAGAAAATCTTTTATGTTAGGCTCTTGAACCTTTACACTTGGGTTTCTTATGAATATTTTTCTTTTTTTTCTTCCTTTTTTCTTTCTCTTTGTTTTGATCTCTTCATAAGGGAGTATTTATAGGGTTTTGTTATGCTTTTAGGAGGTTTTGAATCCATTTCTGACCTCTTGATCTTGAGGTAAATATTGTAAACCCTTGATAAGAACCTAGTTAGGAGCCTTTGTTTATGAACACACAAAAAGAAGGTCGGTTCTTTCATAATTGTGTTTCAATCATGGCTGATTAAGTTGCCCATTTTCGAGACGTTGTTGAGCAATTTTGACTTCATCATCACCTAAGAACACCTGTAGTTGGTAAAGGAGATTTACACTTTTTATTTGGATCCAACCTTGTGCAATTTGGAGGTCTGTAGCTCCACATTCATTCGTTTAAATTTGCCAACCCAATTAGCCAAAACTGTCAAAATAGAGGCTAGTCTATCGAATGATGTGTCACTCACATTCTCTTCATTAAGTCTGAACGACACATCGTTTAGGGTTTTTAATTTGGGATTGAAAATTTTTTATTGAGTCCTTGTTCTCCCAATTTGTTTTAATTACACCCATAATTGCCTTTAAACTTTTAATTTCATGTTATTTCACCCATGTCAAACTCAATTGCTAGCCCCTAAGTTGACCACCTTTATTATTATGGTCCTTGCTTCTGAATTTGTGTATTTTTACGCTAAATTGACCAACAAACTTCCAATTTCTTCAATTTAGCTCCTCATTTGGTCAATTCCAGCCCCTACATTCGCGTGTTTTTTTAGTTTGATCTTTGATTTCGGATTTCTTTAATCAAGTCCTTAAATGCCCATCAAAATTTAATATTTATACAATTAAACCCTTGATTTGACCATATTAACTCTTAAAAATTACTATTTGACCTCCAGACTTTAATTTCTTCCAATTAAAATCTAAATTGACTTTAAAAATTAATTTTTCTTACAATTAAACCCTTAATAAAATCAATTGAACCTTGAAAGATTCCAATTGTATCCTTAAATATTCAATTTTGAATTCCAATCTAAGCATCCTACCAAGCCACCAACATGTAAGTCTTTGATCACTTTCTCGTAAAAAACAATATGGGGCACAAAGCCGAGAAACCCCTTACGTTTGCAATATTCATCAACATGTTTCTTCTCCTAACACTGGTTCTAGAGCTCTTCATCCTACTCATACAACTCTTTCAAATAGTCAAAGCCAAAGACCTCACCCCCACAAGATCACCTACAATGCAACTCTGGTGCTCAAAACATCAACTACCTTATTCTGAAACCTGATTTGTGCTCGAAAGGAACCCATCGAGCATACATGTCTTTAAAAATCTTCCAATGGCTATTCAATAACTTTAATTATTCATGATCTGAATATAGAATGAATTATTTATAAGGCTGCATTTGATTAATATTTTAGGATTGATATAAAAGAGACAGAAACATATTTGATTGAAGAAATTGAGATAGAATAATTAACATTATTGTAGTTTATTTAGAAGCTATAATTAACTAGTTTTATATGATAAAGAAAATATTCATTCAATATGATATTTTAAATTCCACTTTCATCATTAATTTCTTAAAAATATTTATTTAATTATTTCCATGTAAAGAGTTACTAGAAACTATGACTAGATATAAATATGATAAAGATTTTTTTATATAAATGAAATACACAACACTGATCACGATCGAGAATTATTGTAAAAGCTAGTTAAGAATTTCTATTAATTTAATATTATTTTTAAAAAAAAGGTGTTTAAGAGTATGATAACAGTTATTTTTTAAACTGTTTTTTGCTTGTAAATGAATTAAAATGATATTTTATTTTATTTTTTAAAAATTTATTTTTGATATCAACACATTATAATGATCTTAAAACATAAAAAAAAATTAATGAGAAATAAAAAAACTAAATTTTAGCCGACCTCCGTTTTGGACTATTGCACTCCTAAACAAAGACCAAGACTGAAATTAAACTACTGGGGATAGACATTGATGTTCAAAAAAGTTGGGATTCCACTACTTCAGCTCATGGAGAGCTATTGCCTTGAAAGTGTTTTAAAGAGACAAAGGAAAATGGATATAAAGTAATCACCACTAAGCTTTTCTTCTCTATCCACAAAAGCTTCCTGTTTGCATTCAATTAATGATATGACGACCCAGGAAGAACAGAATTCTAAAAATAATTAAAAAAAAAAAAAGGTTGCTCCCTGATTTTTTTTTAATTTCTTATATTCGTTTTAGAGGAAGCCCTTCCTGCAACTATTTTCCTCTCTTTCTTTTTTGCCCTAATTTCATGAAAAGCAAATTATTCTTACAAGAGAAGACAACTTGTGAGGAGGCTTGAACAAACTGAGGCTGTTATTTTGATGTTCTAGTTCCCATCAACTGGGGTCTAAAACAAAATGTATTCCCTGTAGGAAAAACACTAAAAACCAAAGGCATAAAGTGGAATTCTCCTACAAAAGGTGGGATGCTTCCCTTTCTTTTTGAATTCTTCAATCGAAATGGCTACTAAAATCCAAAACTAGTAGTGAAATTTAAATGGAAAACCTTGAAAACCACTTTGGAAAAAGAAACTTTCAATGGAACTAACAATAAGAAAAAAAAAAATGGGACCAAGATGTTGAAAACAAGAGAGACATGAGCTTATGGGAGAGGCCACTAGGGAGAGTTTTGATGGAAATCCGTCTCAGAATCTGTGACATCCCACCACTTCCATAAGCACAGCTCATGTAAATCGATTCCTTCTTGGTTGGGAATCTCGTAGATTCCACTACGCTAAAGAAGCACTAACTTTTGTTATGGGATCTTTGCCAAAAATAAAAACTCTCTCCTTTTGTATTTTCCATCGGCTTATGTTACATAGCCTCCAGTTGCTTCAGTGATCGCCATCGTCATTGATAGAGCTTAAACTGTTTTCATTTATTAAGGAAATCTCTTTTCATTTGAAGGTGTTTGTTTCCGTGGTAGCTTTAATTTTTAAAGCAAATCGCTTGAACTAAGCGTTTGTTAATATGAAAAAAGTAATTTATTGTTTGGTGGGATCCATAATTTTTTTTCTCAAACCACTGTTTCGCACACGGCAACTAAGAGCTGCTTCTCATGCAATTCACCTGGGCAATGTTCACTTCTTGAAGTGAACAGTGCCCATGCCAGGTGAATTATTCACCTGGCAACACGAGAAGCAACAGTGCCAGGTGAATTTCACGTGGCACTGTTCACGTGAACAGTGTTCATTGGACCGCGCCTGATCCGGTAAAAAAAATTATTTTTTTTAAAATTGTGTTTTACTCAAAAAACTAGTATTTAATATTATTTAATAACACTATATAAATTAGAAGAACATCGCATGATGACGTAGCATTTGTGGAATTAGATCGCAATTCCAATTTTGTTTTTAATGATATTTTACCTGCTTTTGTTACACGCTCAAAAAAACAATGGAAACTATAGTCCTTATCAGATGAATTTCATACGTGATGAAATTGTAGATAAGTTAATAGAATAATAAAAAATATTTGATATAAAATATTATTTATTTAATGATGTAATAATGGTAGTTAAATCTACAATATTTGAATTAAAAACCATCAATATTAATAAATATCTTTTTTAGTTATTTTATAACCTAAATTTAAAAAGAATGTTTAACCAAATATATTAAACTACTTTTTATTTAATCTCAATTTCAATCATAATTTTAACCAATTATATAAAAATACCAAACCAATCTCAATAAAAAATAATTTTTATAAAACAACTTTTTTTTCCGGCAACGTTAATCGAGTCCCAAAGCCCTGGTGTCCTAGCTGGCTTATGCATCTTATTTACGATGCCCAATGTTTAGTGGTGGGAGGTAGAAAAGTCTAAGAATTGAACGGCCTTTGCCTCAATAAATCTCAAGCCGCATCAAATTTCTAAAAGTCATTTATTAGATAACTCGGTTTTTAGTCATACTAGCATTTATTTCTAAGTCGAAAGTTTTGACAAATTATTTACAAGACATGAAACTAGCATAAAAATACTCTAATCATTAATAAATAAATAAAAAACTATAGATTCGATTAACCTTTATATGAATTAAAAAGTCAACTTTCTTGATTTAAGAAAAAATCGAAGTTTCATTAATTCTATAAACGAGTTCTTAGCTAACCATAACCTATTTCTCAAAGTATTCTACCTTCCAAAAACTCATCTATATTTCTATTTCAGAGTGAATAATCAATACTAATGTTGGGATTCCCTAACACGTATAAAACGTTTAGTTTTATACTTGATAGGAGGCACACACTATGCCAAGGACATAGTCGGATTTTTTTCAAACATAAAAAAAAATAAATCGGGCAGTGATAATTTGAATCAAGTCAAGTTAACTAGACAAACTCATGATTTAGACTAAAAGATCAGGATAACCATGCAAAAGTAAAAACAAAAAAAATTATAGAACTCTATACTCAATAACTTAATATCAATAGATTAGATTGAATAATATATATATATATAAGAAAAAAAACATTAAAGAAAAAACCCTAGTCAACCCTGGCTCGCTCAACTAACCCACAACCCGCAACATGAGAATGGGAGAAAAAAATAAATTTTAAAAAAGACCTAGGAAAAAAAATACAAAAGTTAAATCAATAAAAACAAATGATAAAAAAAACAAAGTCATCCCGAGTTAACTCAACTAACCCACAACTCGAGTTAAACCCACATAAAGGAAAACAAAAATAAAACCACAAAACTCAAGGCCTAATAACTTAATGTTAAATGATGCAGTTTAAAAAAAAATCGATCTCAAAAAAGTAAAAAAAAATCCTGAGTCAATCCGAGTAAATTTGACTAATCCGCTACACTAGATATGAGATTGGGATAAAAAAAATATATTAGTTAAAAAAAGACCATAAAAAAGACTAAATTTAAATAAAAAAACATCAAAAAAAAAAACTTGCATCAATCTAGGATAACTTAACTAACTTGCGATCTAGGATAACCCCACATAAAAGAAAATAAAAAAGACCACAAAACTCAAGGCTTAATAATATAATTTCAATCATGAAATTGAAAAAAAAAAAAAACCTGAGACATGGGATATGAGATTGAGATAAACCCATTAAAAACAAATTAAAAACAAATCACAAAGCTCAAAACCCAAAACCCAATAACTCCATATAAAAGAAAGTGAAAAAAATCACAATGCTCAAAACCTAATAACTTCATAGAAAAAGATTGAAGTTAAATCTATCTACTCTTTGAGAATTGTCACCCTGATGATCATGAGATCGAGATTACATCATAAAAGACAAATAAAAAAACCCACTAAGCAAAACCCTTAATCATACAAAATTAAAAAACAAAACAAATACCATTCAAAACAATGAGGACCAAATATGATATAACACTAAAATGAAAGAAAATAATGAGGGACTAAATTGAAATTTTAAAAAAATATAAAAAATAGCAATCAAAAGAATGAGGATTAAATTAGATATAAAAATTAAATGAAATATAATACCTATGGAAGAAATTAAAAAATAAATGAAGTTAAAAAAGCATCAAAAGCAAAAGAAAGAGCAATTAAAAGAATGAGAATCAAAATTAATATAAATATACATTGAAGAACACAATTGATTTTTGGATGGGCTGACATGAAAATCGAGGCAATGAGAGAGAATAGAAAGAGCGGAAGAAAAAAGGCTCACCGGAGCCTAAGTACAGTTTCATCGCTAACACGTGTCACACCACCATGAAGAGGATAATACATCACTTCAATTGTCGTTGTAGACAAAGGCATTTCAACACTGGAAGGCGTCGTATGCTTGCCTAAATAGCGTGGGCACCTTCCACTTGGTGGTTTATGTGCAACACATGTCAACCACCTTTTTTAATTAATTTTATATACGCAAAGACTTAATTGCCCCTCATCTTAATAGATAATTACAAAAAAAACATATCAAAAAGTCTGAAGTGCCCCTAATCATACACTTTTTGTTTTTTTTCTTTCAAGGGAAATGTGGTCAATTTACAATGCATCCAAAGCATGAAATGACCTGAAAGGCCTTAACCCTAGTTATGTTTTTATTTTATTTTTAGAGGTATTAAAGTCATTACTTTGTGCATCAAATATGTAAAAAGACTTCTTTATCCTCATGGAATTTGAAGTTTGTGTATACAGTAAAAGTCTAATGTCTTTTAGTGTTTTTTTATAACTTTTATGTCATTAATTTACTCCATATTTAATAGTTGTTACTAGTTATTTAGTCTACGTTTCGTCGTGGGTTAGATAATTTTTTTCTCCAATAAAAAAATTAAATATGAGGATTCTCTAACTCGTTTTTGGATATAAAAAAAATAGCAAAAAAAAATAAGGACCAAAATTGAATATAAAAATTAAATGAAATAAAATGATGAGGGATGAAATTGAAAAAAAATCAAGAAAATGACAAAAAAACAAAAATAAATAGCAATAAAAAATGAGAATAACATTGGATATAAAAATTAAATTAAATAAAATACTTATGGAAGAAATTGAAAAATTATTAAAGTTAAAAAAAAACATCAAAAGCAAAAAAAAAGAGCAATTGAGAGAATAAAAACTAAAATTAATATAAATACAAATTGAAGGACACAATTGATTTTTGGATTGGCTGGCATGAAAATCAAGGCAATAAAAAAGAATAGAGAGAGTGGAAGAAAAAAGGCTCACCAGAGCCTAAGTACAGCTTCATCGCTAACACGCACCCTATCACCATGAAAAGGATGATGTGTCACTTCAATCGTTGTTGTAGACAAAGGTATTTCACCACCAGGAAGCATTGCATACATGCTTAAATAGCGTGGGCACCTCCCACTCGATGATGCATGTGCAGCACATGTCAACCACCTTTTTTTAATTAATTTTATATATATGCAAAGACTTAGTTGCCCCTCATCCAAATAGATAATTACAAGAAAAAAAAAACATATCACAAATTTTGAAGTGCCCTTAATCGTAAGCTTTTGTTTTTTTTTCTTTTAAGGGAAATGTGGTCAATTTACAATGCATCCAAAGCATGAAAATGACCTAAAATCTCTTAACCCAAGTTATGTTTTTTTTTTTTTAACTTTTAGGGGTATTATAGTCATTACTTTGCGCATCAAATATGAAAAATGACTTCTTTATCCCTATGGAATTTGAAAATGACAAACATATACTATGGAAAAGACTTTTACATCCCTAGAGCTATGTTAACTGAGTTTTTTAGAATGGGAAAAATGGTCAATTTACCGTAGGAATCCACAATAAACTGAGCGTATATGTGTGCAGTAAAATTCTAATGTCTTTTAATGTTTTTTTATAGCTTTTAGATCATTAATTTACTCCACATTTAATAGATGTTACTAGCTATTTGATCTGCGTTTCGTCGTGGATCGGATAATTGTTTTTTTTAGTAAAAAAATTGAATATGCAGGATTCTCCAACTCGTTTTTTGATATAAAAAATTCCAGATCATAAATCAAAATGTTTACACACTGACCTAATTAATTAAATCGATAGTTTTTCAAGAGTTAACTAAGATTAAGCTATTTGATTTCGCAACATAGGCTATGTATCCAATTATGTTTAATAACTTTTTTTCTTATTAGAAATTTTTTATTTAATCAAATGATTATTCATACCAGAAAAAGGTGAAAAAAATCATTAATTAAAACAAATTGAAGAAAACTACGAAGCTCAACTATAAAATAACCCAATGTTGTTTGGCAAGATTGGAAAAAAAAAATTAAACCAATCTAATGTTGAAAGAGAAAACCAGAAAAAAAATAATTTAAGAAATTCAACAAATAAAGAAAAATAAAAAGAAATGTGATAACCTGGGTCTTTTTTAAAATTAGTGAAAAACATTTATAGAAAGAAAATAGATAAAAATAATAAAGCTCAATGTCCAATTAAATAAATGTTGATGTCTGAAACCTAAAAAACATGAGTTTAAAAAAAAATCAAGACAACTCGAGTGAATCATCTAAACCTGGGTTAATTTCTAAAACTCGCACCTTGTGAAACTCTAGACCCAGCTCTATCAAGAAGCTCAATTCAAAACCAATTTAATGTTGGAGGATGAAATTGAAAAAACAAATAATTTAAAGTGAAAAAAATAACAATCAAAATAATGAAAATCAAATTTGATGGGGAAAAAAACCTAAAGATATTGAAATTGTAAGAAAAAAACAATCTAAAAAATTATCTCGAACAAAACAAATACCAATAAAAAAAATAGGGACCGCATTTGAAATATGAAAAAATTAAAGGGTCGAAAATTGAAAAATAAAACTCAATTTTATAAATTAATCCAAATAAAATCAATAGTAATAATAAAAAAAAGACCAAACCTGAGGAATAATAAATTGAAAGAATACTTTGAAAATTTGAAGAGTCAAGTATAGAAATCAAGGAGAAGAGAGAAAAGGAGGGGGAATAAAGAAATGATCATTAGTGCCAAATCAAATGTTCATTGGCCACACACACCACCTTCCCATATAAGGGACATTAAGACGAATCCAACGCCATCACGAAAGGCAGCGTCTGACTAATGAACAACCCCAAACATGCCGCCTGAAAAGCCCAAGGATCGTCCACCCACTAACACGTGATTGCCCGTGTCAACAACTTTTTGTAATAATATTTATTTATATTAAATTACAAATTTTCCCCTAACCCAACCTAATAATAACAACACCAAAAAACCCATGAGTGAAAAGACAATAATGCACTTGAACATAAGCTATAGAAAATCCCACTTTTAAAGGCATGTATGTAAGTCATTTTATTGTTCTAAAAAAAATGAAAATATAAAAATGGCCATATGTGCAAGCTTTGCCAAATTTTGAATCTAAATATATAGTGGTCATTTTACTATGTATTTAGAAATAAAAAGACTTAATGTGTCCCTTAAATCAAGAAAGAACAAATGTGTCCCTTTTATGATTTTGCATTTTAAAGGCAAAAAAGTACTTTCATCGTGGACATACAAAAAGTTCAAAAAAACTATTAATTTTCACTGTGTTTTTCACTTTGATCCCCTGTCTTTCAACTCGTCATCTCGTAACAAATAAGCCTAAATTGACCTATAAATTTGTCCAATAAAAGCTAAATGAAAAAAAGAAAAATGGATAAAAAAAAATATTGTGAACAATGAGTCCACATTGTCTTGTAATAGGTACCACAATGAATTTCCCACACCATCTAGATTTTATTATAATTAATCAACATGTCCAACACTGAAGGTAAAGTTCTAAGTTAATTTTGAACACATGAGAAGAAGGCAGTAGAATTATTGATGTGTTTTCTGATATCATGAGATTTATTAACCGGTGAATGAAAAGATGATATTTGTGTTTAATACAATAAATTAAAAATATATATTAAGCAATAAATAAATAAAAATTGTAAATGTTAATTAAAGACTAAAGTTAGAAGTTAATTTTCCTTGGAAAAAGTAAAAGATAAATACAAATAAAAATATTTTACTTAGTTTGTCCTTTTAATTTTATTCGTTTTCTTTTTTCTTTTCTTTTTTATGTTGGAGAGTTACTATGATTGCTAAGTATATATGTTTTTTATTCTTATAAATAATTAATGCAAATACAATTGATATATTTAAATTTAACAAGAGAAAAATTTCATGTTATAAATTACAATAATCTCTTAGAGCTATTGTCAGATTATAGAAATCATCCAAAAGATTTATTACAATTTAAAAATAGTTATACAAATAATTTTAAAAAATTAATTAATTAAAAATTGAATATAATCTTGGTTTTTGTTCTTTTAATTTTATTGAACAATAATTCTAAAATATTTTATGACATCTCACATGTGCGAAAGCGTGCAAATCAAAATAAATCACAAAATATAAAATGATGCCAACATAACTTTGATGGGCTAAATTAAAAAAGAAAGTTCAATGATCAAAATAGAAAGAATTAAAAACTTGAGGGGCCCGGAAGAATAATGAATGAAATCGGTTCTTGATGAACAAATCTATTGTGTTTTGCCGATATTCTTGAGCAATGAAGTCAATTTTTTTTTTTTTATATTAATGACATTTCCTTTTCTCATATAGTATTTCTTCATTATCCACTATAAATCTTCCTTTTTTCAACTTCATCGTCCCTATATAAAGACGATTTTCCATTCTTTTTTTGTCAAATTTTAAATTCAAATAACTCAATAATAGGATTTTTTTTTTTTTTAGAATTTAAGTGTTGATGAATTATTCTTTCAAGAGGTTACTTGATTTCGGCGGGTAGAGTTGAGAAGGCAAAATATTAATAATATATTAGCACCTAATTGATATAGGAATATTCACATAATACTTTAGACAAATACATATTAATAAGAACTCTAAAACGCGTAGGTTCTTCACTATAGCAGCAGTTTGTTTTTTTTTTTATTTTATTTTGTTTTTTTTTTAACATGTTTTTTTATGGTTTTTTTTTACCCAAAATTGATTTCTTCTTCTTTTTTTTGTTTCTTTTCTTTTCTTAATTTTTTTGTTTCAAAATTATCTTTGCTAAATTTTTTTAAATATTAAGCTGGTTGAAAATTTAACTATGTAGTTTTTTTCTTTAAAACATTATGGATTGCTATAATATTCTCATACATTGTTTTTTTTTAATGATTTCTTTATTCTTTTTTTTTTCAAAATGGTCTTTGTAGATTTTATTTTTTTTATATTAAGTTGGTTGAGAATTTAGCTTTGTAGTTTTTTTAAAAAAAAAACATTCCCCAATATATTTTTTTAAAAAATTATCTTTATCGAATTTATTTCTTCAATATTGAGCTGGCTGATAATCTAGCTTTGTAGTTTTTCTTTTTTTTCCAAAATTATCATTTTTTACATATTTTATTATTATTATTATTATTATTTGTCTTTTTCTTTAAAACACTGTAGCTTTCCTCACGTGTTTTTTTTTCGCTTTTGTTTCCTTTTTTGTACATTTTTTTTCATTTCTTTTACCCAAAATTGACTTCTTTGTTTTTTTTAAGATAGCCTTTGTCGGTTTTTTTTTATATATTAAGCTGGTTGAGAGATTAGCTTTGTAGCTTTTTTTGAAATAAAAAAAAAACACTATGGATTACTACAGTGTTTCCCTTACATGATTTTTGTTTGGCTACAGTGTTTTCCCCATATGTTTTTTTCAAAAAATTATCTTTGTTAAATTTATTTTTTTCAATATTGAGTTGGTTGAGAATTTAGCTTTAGCTTTAGCTTTCCCCACTTTTTTTTTCATTTTTTTAAATTTTCCCCACGTTTTTTCATTATAATTATAATTATAATTATTATTATATTGTATTATATTATATAATTGTTTTTTCCTTTTGTTTTTTCCTTTTAATTTTTTTATGAATTTTTTTTTATTTAGTTTGTTAATGTTATTTTTTTTTTATTTAGTTATCAGATTTTCATGATACGAATCTCGGGTTTGATGGGTTAACCTGATTTGACGAGTTATTTTTTTCATTTAGTTTAGTTTGTTAAAGTTAATTTTCTTTCTATTTAATTATCAGACTTTCATACTTTCATGACACGTATCCTGGGCTTGACGGGTTAACTTAGTTTGATGGGTTAACCCGGTTAATTCTAGGTAAACCCGTCATTTTTTTTTCTATTTAGTTATCAAACTTTCATAACGCAAATCCCAGGTTTTACGGGATAACCTGGTTTAAAAGGTTGACCCAATTAATTCAATTTTTTTTTCCTTTTCTTCATTAGTGTTTTCCTTCCAATTAATTTTTGTTCTTTGTTTTTTTTAATTAATCTATTTAATTATCACACTTTTATGACACGACCTTATAGCCAGACCCACATCCAGTATTCTTGGGTTCGGTGTTACAGTCAGACTCACTTAAACTTGGGTCATACAAGTTTAATTTTATTATTAATATTATAAATATTACTCTTAGGTCAGGCGTTGTAGCCAAACCCAAGATTCTTGGGTATAACTTTGCAGAAAAACCCAATATTTTTAAATTTTTATTTTTTTAATATTTTTTATGCAAAAAAAATAACCCGCGGCATCGCGCGGGTATCAAAGCTAGTTATATACTATGGTGCGTGATATATAGGAAAATCTCCATTGCTTCTTAACCATTAATCAAACCAATTTTCTAGAAGTTTTTTTTCTTTTCTTTTACAGGCATGCAAGTGGATCCTTCTCTTTTGTTTTTTAAGCAACATAGTCATTGAAAAAGCACAACGAATAGTACAAATGATTTTTAGGTTAATTTAGCGTAATTGTTGCGGTTGTTTTTTAAAATATTTTTCATTCAGAAATATATTAAAATAATTTTTTTTATTTTTTAAAAATTATATTTGATATCAGCGCATCAAAATGATCTAAAAATACCAAAAAAATATTAATTTAAAATAAAAAAAATAAAAAATTTTATTTTTTTTCAAAAACGCTTTTGAAACGCAAAAACAAACAGGGCCGATCGAACCATGATTAGATCATGATTTTAGGTTTATTAATTTCGTTGTTTAATATTGTGATGGAAAATATTTTTAAAAATAATTTTTATTTAAAAATATATTAAAATAATAACTTTTATTTTTATTATTTCTATCATCATATATAAAAATCATCTAAAAAATCATAAAAATATTAATTTAATATTTTTTTAAATTAAAATAAAAAACTTTAAAATGCATCAACACTCTTATCAAACTCAAATTTCAAGTAAAATATATCATCAACAAATAATTAAATTATGAAAGATAACAATCCATCCAATTTAACTCCCCATCATTATAAATTATCATTTTTTGTTGACTTAGGAAAAAAAAAAAAAGAGGGCGTGAAAGAACATTTGTTCAATCTTGAATTGATACAGGCTTGCTTTGACATTTAAACCATTGACAACGAACTGGTCACTTGAGATAATCAAATTATTATTTTATTATTTTATTATTATTATTATTATGAGAAAATGGGTTCCCACAAATGTAAAAAGGAAGCAATGGATGGCTATCATGGCGAAAGTCGTAGGTGAAGCTGCCATTGACTTGGTAAGAAAAGGCTTGTTGGAAACTTCCTTCAACAAAAACGCGTTTTTACTAATTCACATCTGCAGGATTGCCTTAATAAAGCAAAGCCTCTCATCCTTTGCTTCTAATCTAGAAAAAAAAAAGGGAAAAAAAAGTGCAAAAAGCCTCTCTTTGATCGATTGCTGCAGGATAGACACAAGGGTTTCTTGTTTTGGTGTTTCTCAGAAGATATGTGTCCTTTCAGGTTTATCTTGGTGTTTTTGTCAGCAGTTTTGGCTGGATATTTTGCATGGAAGACAGTGCGATCGTCGCCAGAGATTGACGACATGGTTTCCGATGATTCAACGGCTGAAAAGACTTCATTGGAAGATAAACAAGAATTCAATTCGAAAAGGGTATCAAGGATTCTTTTCTTGTTCTTTATCTTTATGATCCCTTGGGTTTAATCTTTCGCTTTCAAAGAAATCTTGTTTTCTTTCCTTCTCTAATTACAGGTCTTGAATATTTCTTGTTATTTGATTTTCTTTTCAGATGATTCAAAATGGATTCTGGGTATTTGTCGACATGGCCAGTGGGAGCTACTTGTGGAGGAATTTGAAGGAGATGAAGAAAGATGCGACCTTGAAAAGCTCGTAAGGTTTAATCAATGGGATCTGTTTGGATTTCCTTCTTCTTTTTTGTAAATAATAAGATCTCTGTATCATAACAGTGGGGGGAATTTGTGCTGTTGAGGATGGGAGGAGGGGGCTGTGTTTTGCTAGTTGCTAGTCAAGAGATGTCAAAACATGCTGCAACTGTAGAATGTCAATTGAGAATCCTTCGATTAATGGATATTAACTTTACCACCACATTTTGAAATCCCATAGATTCCATAGAAAAACTCTGGGTGTTTGTAAGTGTAGTGTAACTTTGTTTTTAAAAAATTTTAATTTTTAATTTTTAATTATTTTTATTTTTTTTTACGTTTTTAGATTATTTTGATATACTGATATTAAAAATAAATTTTAAAAAATAAAAAAAATATTATTTTTAAACAAAAAAAATATTTGAAAAACAACTTTTATAGTCATCCCAAACACTAAGTAAGTAATTGAATATATAATGAAGGTTATTTTTCAAAGTATTTATCAATCTAAAATATATTAAAATAATATTTTTATCATTTTTAAAAAATTATTTTTAACATTTACACGTCAAGATAATTTAAAAACATTAAAAAATTAATTTTAAATAAAAAATTTAATTTTTTTAAAAACATGATGTAAATTTCATTCTCAAATATTATCTAAAAACCTGTTTAGTATTGTGATAATAGATGTTTTTCAATATATTTTTTACTTGAAAATATATTGAATTGATGTTTTTTTATTTTTTTAAATTTATTTTTTATATAAACATGTTGAAATGATATAATAACATAAAAAATAATTAATTTTAAAAAAATTAAAACGAAAAAACAAAAATGCTATAAATCTCCAATACCACAAAGCTTGACTGAATCCTGTCGGTCTGTCAAACGTGATAAAAGCATAGCTACACCTGCCGCGGAAAATTTAATCTGCCAACTTGCAGGGCTTATACTTAAATATGCAGCGGCAAATAGTCCAGATCCAACAGTTACATTCGCAACTCTCAAACTGAAGGCCTTAAAATTTGATTTAATTTCTTGACAGCTCTTAAAACGAGAGGAGCACAGAATTATTGGCATTATATAAAAAGAGGGCAAGCTAAATACAACCTAAAAGGGAGGGGGAGGAAATAAAGAAAGAAAAAGAAAAAATCCCATCTAACAAACTGGCACTGATGCTATACTGTGCATTAGAACATATGTACGAGGATTTTCAGAGAAGAAATATCATTAATGCAAGGCTTATGTACAACCAGTAGTGGCAGCAACACCAGCAGGAAGAGCTTCAGTTTAGGTCCGCTTGCAGCTTAATAGACATGTACAAAAGTGTGACAAGAGCACCGTGTGGGAGTGGAGCGACCCTCGCAAGATTTGAACCAACACACAGGGCCACCACCACCAGAGCAACCACACTGCTGCTTGTCTTTCCACAGGCCCAGCTAGCAAATTGGAGACACAGAACAAGCAGAATCCCACCTCTCCCACCCAAAATCCATGCAATGAAATAACCAATCTTATACCCAGCATCCAATTGTCTGTCGAACAAAGCCATGAGACTACTGAAGGTAAGAGATGATAGAGATCCAAGAGTCTGCAGTAAAAAGAGGGATAAAAATGCAGATCTTAGCACTTCGCTAAAGGGTCCTCTTTCCTGATCTAGGCTTCCTTCTTCAGCCTCCTCTTCTGTGTCACTGTAGAAGGAAGGGTCCTCGCTCACGTTATAGTGCTCCCAATGTGCCCCACTTCTCATTTTCCGCTTCATTTCAGCCCATTTGTAGATCCTTCCCCAGTCTTCAACTTCGGGAGTATAATAGTGTCTTTTACTATATGACCTGCCAGTATCTTCTTGAAATCTAAGTACTCGATCATACCGAGCCCTTGTCACTTCATTAAAGAGTATCTATTCCGGAAAGAGTTTGTAAGAAGGTAAATATATAGTCTGGAAAATGGAAAATAAGATGATATGACACCCAAGAAGCTAAAAGCCCCCAGCAAAAGGAGCAAGAGAAAAGGAAAACAATGGCAACTTCTACATTGCACTTGGTCAAGACCTTAAATATCATCAACTCACACACTCACTATATCCAAGTGGGCTTGGGAAAAAATAGATATGGAAAGTCAGTTTTCCAATGCTAAACTTCCTTTGCCTCTTAATTTTTCCATGCAACGAACTCACTGGCCGTTGCTAAAATTTTCAATCAAGATCAGTACACCACTTGAATTCTTTCAGTCCAACAAGGCTCACGATTCTATCCTACTGAACCCAAACTTGTTTTTCTCCATATAGGAACATAGACAGAACAAATTAAGTTGTTATCTTTCTGATAAAATCAGTAATTAGCAGAACAGAAACCATGAAGGTTATTAAGGATTACTCACTTCATATGCATGCCGAACACTCTTGAACAGCTCACAAGCTTGTGAATGCTTGCTAACATCAGGATGATACTGTAACCATAGTAAAAAGTTAAGTGTCAAGGACAGAATCATTAGCGATCAAAATTTATGGCAATCTTTAATGAAACTTCCAACAGAAATGAAATTGAGAAGTAACTATTTGTGGTAAATGACAGTCAATATCCAAAGCCTCCATCACAAGGCTGAAAGAAGGTATAGATAACATGAATCATAGGCGGGGTAGAGAGAGACTTGCAAGAAGTTAAAATGTATCATCATGAATTTAACAAGTGATGCTAAGCGCAAGGACATTGGACCCTAAAATATTGCAGCTTATGCGAGCGCGTGTGTGTTCATGCCAATGCTTGGAGCCCCAAAGAAAGCTCGAGCACTGAAGTAAACCGTGGAGAAACAAATGCGCAGAATTCCTTCTATCATGTCTTGCAGCATATCTGACAAGCAATATACCACAACAACCATGGAAACCCTAAGAAATTAAATTATTAACCAGCTACATCTCCTTCAAATCAACACAATATTCTGACGAAACAAAAGTGAACCTAGACATTCTAGATCATAGCCACTATTTCTAAGCACATCCTAGAATCATTTTCCGACAATCCCATCCATCTATTTCTAACACAGCACTTCAAACTCTTACTCCATAACGGCAAACCAAACCAGAAGTAGCCCTTTTTAAGCACATTCCAGATGGTTTCACTCAATTCTGTTACAACTTTGCCAACACATTTCAAAGAGAATTAACATAACAGACGCGGGCAACAATTAGCAACTCTGCTCACAAACTTTTGAGTTCAGTTATACCTTCTTCCACAAAGCAGTATGGATTAAAGACAGTTTTTTGCACACATTTCTTATTCAAAACCTCCATGATGCTGTTTTAACAAGTTAACAACTCAGTAGAATACCTTAGCCAGCATTAAACCCACAAGTTGTAATTTTAATCAAGACCCCTTCTTTTTTTTTTCTTTTTTTTTTATTTCAACCCTATAATTAATTAAAACACTATTACATAAACTCACTTGTCCTAAAATTAGATTCATGAATCAAGTTCTTGAAATCAAACTAAAACTGTAGTCAGTAATCAGTATTCAAATCAAATAACAGAATCACCTTTCGAGCAAGAAGGCGATAAGCTTTCTTAATATCGGCTGAAGTGGCGGTGCGTTCGAGTCCCAGCACCGCATAATGGTCTTGCTCGCCGCCGTTGAATGCTGCCCATGATGATGATGATGATGATGCAACTACCACTGTTGTTGGGCCCCGCTTGTTGTTTTTCTTGTGATGGTGGGATTTATTGCTACATTTACGGTGTCGGCTCCAGCTACGAGTCGGGGAATTGTGGCCACCCCTGCTGATGGAGCTGGAGGAGGAGGAAGCAGAGGCGTCAATTGTGGCGGGGATGGGTCCCACCAGGAAGAGGTGCGCCTGCATTATCGTTCGTTTCTCAAATGATGCACATGCAGAGAGGACATCAAGTGAGCGCGACACTTGTTTTTCTTCCATTTTTGTTAAATCACAAAACTACTACCTGAAGCTTGGAAGATCTTTCAATTGTATCCCCTGAGCCGTAAATTAATTTAGAGAAATGTTAAAGATTTATTTTTCCCCCCAGAAATCCTGCTCTACTTGTTTCGAGTTTTCACTAATTTAATGGTCTTGTATGTAGTCATAAAGGCCACAAATCACATAGCAAAATCTTCAACAAGTTACATTTTGTCACCAACAATGAGATAAGAAGGATCACAAAGCTTGATAATGAAAAAAAAATAATCTAAAATACTAAAATTAAAATCTAAGAAGGATTTTAGAGAACTTTTATTAGGTTTCACACAATTTGACTTGGGTATAAACTTAACTAAATTAAATAAATTAGTTTATTTTAACTAGATAATAAAAAATAAATAACAAAAAAAATTTGATCAAATTAAAAAAGAGTGATCATGATAATCTAGGAAAAAATATTTTTTTTCAAAAATAAACAAATAATATAGCTCAATTCCCCACTCATTAAATATGGAATGATAAAGTTATGTAAAAAAAACCTAAAAAATTAACTCAAGTCAACTTGAGTTAGTACAACAAACATGTTACATCGGTAATAAAAATTAAGCTAACCTGGGTTATCTTGTCATACTTACAGTCTAGGTCATGAGTTTTTGGATAACCTAATATAAAAAAAAACAATGAAAATCACAAAGTCTGTTTAAAAATAAAAAACACAACGTTAACCCACATTAACTTTTTAAATTCATGATCCCGGTTATTAGACCGAAAGCTATTTAGAAAAATTATGAAACTCAATTATCAATCAATCAAATATTATAGAATGAGATTGAAAGAAGAAATTAAATCATACTAAAGTAATCAAAACAGAAAATAAATATCAAAATTGAAATACAACATAAATTTTATTTTTGATTGAAGGGTGAAATTAAAAAGAAAAATCAATTTAAATAAAAAAAAAGGATCAAAATAAAACAGACAAACAAATTTTTTATTGAAATGTGAAATTGAAAAGAAAAATTAATTCAGCAAAAGGCTCAAAAAAATCAAAAGAACAAGAATCAAATTGAAAAAAAATAATATATGATAAATTGAGATTGAAAAATGAAATTGAAAGCAAATAAAACTTATATAAAAAGGCCAAGAATAAAAATTAAAAAATCAAAAGAATACGAATTAAAATTGAAATATCAATAACAAAGAGAGTTAAGCTGTAATTTTCAATGAAAGAGAAAGAAAATAAGAAAAAAAAAGTCACTTCAGCAATAAATCATCCCTTCAACGTTGACACATGTCGCACCAACAAAAAAAGAACGCAGCAGTATTTTCAACGACACGATTAAATGGTATTTTTGAACTCCGACGAGTGTATCACATGTGATTATATCTTTTTATTTTCTTATTATTTTTATATATAATCAAATGCCAAATTATCCGTAAACTAACTTGATAATAAATAAATAAAACATTTGACACTAGTTTTAATTTTTTTTTCTTTTAAGATCACTTTAATTATTTCACTATATACTTTGTTTTATATATATATATATATATATCAAATTGTTTCTGGACTAAGATGATGATAATAAAAAAAATTCATTGTGAAAAATATAAAAATTCCCCTTAACATCTATTTTAATTTTTTTACTTTCAATTTAATTATTTCATTGTGTTTTAAAATAAAAAATAATATGTTTGTCCAAAAACCGAAGGGCTTGTGTAATAACTTTCACTTCCCCGATAACAAGTGTTAAGTTTTGTTTTATGAGAAGGGCCTTTGTTAATGCTAGATGATCCAATGTAACCTTAAAATGGAACTGTTGACAGTAATAGAAGGCTGCAGATAATTATTTAAATTCCATAATTCTTTGTAAGCATATTTGAGCTCCTGTTAAATATTGTATCAGTAGCAGAAGGAGAGATTGGCTACCAAGAGAAAAACCAAAGAAGAAGAAGAGAGAGATGGCAATCTGATGGTGACTCTAGCCAACATATCAGCAAATCTGTGCCAATGGCAACACATAGCGTGCCATCCAGAACGCCTGAGCAGCGACCTAGTCTTGCTGCATCTGATCCACCTTGGCCGCCTTCTTGCTCTCTCTTTCCGGGCCTATCTCTGCTAGAACCCCAGCCCTGCCAATCTCTCCGATCTTTATTCCGATTCAGATAATGATTGATGGATTATTGTGCCGTTGCCGTGAAATGAAGCCGGTCCTTGTGTCTTTGTTTAATAAACAGGAGAGGGATAGATTGTATTGCCAAGTCTTATCTGATTACTCCACCCTTTGCTCAATCTGTGGAAGGACACTTCCCTCGTGTAAGGCGGTATTTGGTCATATGATGCGTGGGCATCCTAAGCAGAGGGTCTTTTCCACCGACCTGAGAAGGAGGAAGAAGAAGGTGAGCAGCAGAATTTACAGAGACAGGTTAGTAGCTAAGAACCCACCCCCATTGAATCCTGAAACAGAGACCTTGCAGGAGAGGCACAATGATCCAACGGGAGTTACAATTTACATAAACACATGACATGGTGGTGATTTCTTGATTCAAAGACAGGAAGTGAAATTCTTTACCTCGTGAACAGCCACCCTGTGGCGGTAATGTCTGTCTGAAATGCCATGGACAACGACCTCGTGCAAAATGCTCGTAAATATCCGCATCAAACTAAAAACCAAATCCTTTTGTCTTCGATCGATGGTGTCTGTGGTTTACAGAAGCAAGTTGGGTTTATATAGATGCAAGAAAACTCCATTCAATATCTTTGTTTTTGCTAGATAATTTCGCCATTAAAACCTTTCCCGAATTCTCACATATTTTTGCCATGAATGACTTCTCTTATTAGACTATGAAATCAAGGATTTTAATTCAAAAGGAAACCTGCAGATATTACCTTCTCTGTTTGTGGATTTGTATCCTCTTTTGTTTTGTTGTTCCTTTTTTGACCTGATCATCACCAATTTATATTTTAATGGTTTAGATTAAATGAGATTAAAAAAAATTAATATTTACATTTTATGTTATTAAAATACTTTAGATTCTCATAAATATGTTGTATAGAATTAAGCATCTTTTTATTAAACATTTTGATTGAGTATTTAAATTCATGATCTCATGATAATGTGTTTTTTTACCAAAACATTTAATTGTAAATAGAAAATATAATGCAATAAAGATGTTTAATTTTCATTTAATTAGATTGAAATAAAAATATTTCTTGCAAGAAAATTAATAATCCTAACTCCATTGAAAAAAAAATTCTAGTATAATTCTTTTTTTTATTAATATTTTTTTTCAAAAAAGTTTTCCTTTCAATTAAAATCTCGTTATCTCATTAATGCCTTCCTTTTTCTTTGTAATTTTTTTCCAAAATAATCATTTAAAAAAAAACTTATCAAAACCATAAATGGCAATTTTAGTAAAATAATGAAAAACATATATTTTGATATTTCTTACACGAATGTATTAGAAAAGAAAAGAATGATATACTATACATGCACTATATTAAAAAAAAAAACAATTTGAAATCAATTTTTTTAACTAATTATATGATTATAAAAAAGCATTCGCGAACAAAACAATAAATAAAATCAAGAACTAAAAATATGTTTCGTTTTTAAAAAGTATCTTTATTATTCACGCAATATTTCTTGTTTTTTTACCTAATTTTTTTTTTATAAGAGCCATAATCCGCTTAATAAGAAATTCAAAAAACATTATTTGTAGCAACTATAATAACTTGAACTTTATTTTCATGATGGAAAAAAAAAAACTTCATGAAAATTCACATAAAATAATTAACACAAAAAGGCAAGAATCTCATTTGAAAAATCAATATTTAATTAATTGATATCTAATAAAATAATATCTCAAATATAATTTTGATCAAACTTTAAAAAAAATTAAAAAATCATGAATAACTATATAAAAAAGTGTCTGCTAATATCATAAAAAATTGTCATAATCTTATTCAAAAACAAATTTTAAAACTAAATGGTATTTAATGGAATAATTTTAAAAAATAAATGGTTGACCTAAGGGTTGTTTAGTAATTTTAAGAGATTAAATATTATTAAAAAACTATTGACACGTGTAATGCAAATATCAACTCGTGATGATTCTGCACCATTCAGGAGGCATATGTTGGATCGATTAGTTATCAAAATCAAGCATATGTGTTGGTGTTTGAAGCGGTGCATCATCCTCTTCATGTTAGTGTGGTGTACGCCCGTGGTGGATATGCAATATCTTTTTTTTTTCTTTTTTATAACCTAAAAATTCTTGCCGGCCCTTTAAAAAATGATTAAGTCCTTTTTATATTTCTACTAGTTTTAGCTTTTATTTTTTTTATTACTATTTGTTTTGCTTTAATGTTTTTTGAAGTTTTTTTTTTTTTTAGTTTCGTCCCTAGGCATTTTATTTCATTTAATTTTTTTTATCTAATCTCATCCGTATTCTTTTAATTGTTTTTTCTCTGTGTTTTACCTTTTTATTGATTTTGTTTCTCAATTTTATCCATTGTCATTTTATTTCATTTATTTTTTTATCCAATTTTGATCCTCATTATTTTGATTTCTATTTTCTTATCCTTTCTTGATTTTTTTATTTTGTCCCTTACATTTTATTTAACTTAATTTTTTTAATCTAGTTTTGGTCCTTATTTTTTTAATTGCTATTTTTTATTATTTTATTAATTTAATTTATTTTTCAATTTAGTCTGTAATTATTTTTTCATTTAATTTTTATATTAGATTTGATCCTTATTATTTTGAATACTATTTGTTGCATTTAAAAAAAATTTACGATTGAAAGTTTTACTTAGTGATTTTTTTTTGTGTCTACCTTTCTATAAAGTACTCATGGTCTCATAACCTACACTAGTTTAAAATAATAGCCCAATTTACTTTTTGTTTTTATAGGCCCTTTATAAAAAATTATTTTTTTTTAATTTTATCACTTGACATTGGGTAATTAGACCTCGGGCTTCATTATTTGTTCTACTTATCTTTTTGTATGTTTATCTTAATCTCATATCCCGGCTAACGAGTTAGTCAAGTTAATCTGAATTGACTAAGATTTTTTTTTCTCGATTTTTTTATGAAATTGATTTTATTTTTCCAGTTTCATCATTTGACATTAAATTATTGACTCTTGAGGTTTGTAATTTCTCTATTTTTCTTTGTGTCGAGTTATCTTGAGTGCATGTTAATCAAGTTAGCCCATAGTTTTTTTCAATATTTTTTTATTTAACTTCGGTCTTTTTTGCCACGTTTTTTTTTAGAATTTTTTTTTATCTTGATCTTATATCATGGGTGACGGGTTAATCAAGTTAACCCATATTTACTTCGATTTGTTTCTTCAATGTTTTTTTTTTAAAATTTTTTTTTCAGTTTCATTCATTGATATTAGGTTTTTTATTTTCTTTCAATTTTTTTTAAAAAAGTTGTCTTGATTTTATATCCTAGATATTATGTTAGTCAAGTTAATCTAGAATAACTCAAATTATTATTATCTAAATATCTTTTTTATATTAAAAAAAATTTAACATGATATACAACAACCTAATGGGTGAACTATCTAGTCAAATAGAAAACTGATGTCAAAGTGTTTGGAGTGCATTGATATCAGAAAATACCACAATGGCCCCTTAAGATTTTATAATCTACTTATATAATCCAATGGACCTGTCCTATTTTCATTTTCATCCCTCCTTCCTTCAATTTAACATTGGCCATGAAATTGAAAAATCTAGTTCCATCACTCCATGCCTCTTAAGCAGCTGAAAGCGTAGCTTGAGCTCATCTATTTTCCTCATCCTCTTCCATTTTCAAGCCATAACCCCCCTCCAAAAATAAAATAAAATATACTCGGAGTGATTAATTGAATTTATTATTAAGAATATAATAAAGTGCCTGTGGTTGTTGGGTGCTTGCAGTGCGCGGCAATGAAGACCATGGCAATTGCCTACTCGCCCCCTCTGTTTTCGCCCTTTTTAAATGTCAATTTAACAAGGTTATCTTCTTCTCTTTTATTACCATTTTGCCACTCCTCTTTCTCTCCGACTCTCAGTCGTTGTCGTCGTCGACCTCGCTTTCTTTCCATGGCTTCTCCAACCCAGTCTTCCAATCAGGTGAAATGAAATACTTTCACTTTTTTCTTTTTGATAGTAAAAATCATTCCTTTTTGTTCATTCCTTAATGGGTTTAATTTTCTAAGGGATTTTATACTTGTTAGTGCAAGATTTAAAAGCCATACATATTAGAAAGTTGATTTTTAACAGTTTTTGATTAATGGGTTCTTAATTAATAAGTTGTTTTGTTGCTATTTGATCAGGCTGTGTCAACTGGGGATGTTAACACTGATGCCGATGTCTTCCAGTTGATCCGAACTCACCAGGTAGCTTTCTTTTATATCTGTGTTGTGTGTGTTTGTGGGTTGACGTGTAAATTCTTCGATGTTGATAACAATATCAGTATTAGTGGTTATGATCGTATGTGAGCAGAATCACAGATAGTTTTTGAATCTTACTGATTGGTTTCGTGTTTGTGTTATTATAGGAAAATGCAGCTCGGCTTCCCCCGGTTGAAGAAATTAGAACTTTGCTTAATCAGAGCACGCGTGGCATGCTTTCAACTTTTTCTCAGGTTTGTTGTTCATGCAATAGTTAAATATTGGAACTTGTTAATTATATGAGAAAAAATGGAATTAAATTCTTGATCCTTGAAGTGGGCACAACTGAAGGGTGTTGTTCACTTGTTCGTGATGCTAGTGTACTATAATTTATGGTTGTTGTTATCAGCATAGTACGGCTTTATATTTAACATTTCTCATGGAAGGGTGAGAGTTCATAGTCCTCTGAGGGAATCCTTTCATTTTTGTGTTTGATTTGTCTGTTATATATGCATCTTAAATCTGCTTGTATTGGAATGAATGTTGGTGGTCTAATTTGATATTACCAATCCAACAGTAGGACAAAAGGGAGGCTTGTGGTAGGTTTGTAGTTGGTGCAAACCTTGTCACAACCTTATCATGGTACAAATCATGATAATAATAATAAAAGGATTAGAAAAGAATGAGTGCATTCAGAGGAAAGGTGGAGGTGATACCGATTAATAATAAGTTGAGAAAGTGTGTTTTAATTTAGTTTGACATCTTACAATGTAGACATGCAAATACATCAGTTTTAAAAAAGTGATTGGATTCAAGTAGTACGATCAAATTAGGAGAAAAGTGGAACAGAAAATAAGGTAGAATGAAGCAGTAAAAACAAAGAATCGAGTATCATGATAGCTCATAAATATTTTTGTCGTAAACAAAAAAGAAGAATGGAGGAAAAAAAGAATGTAGCTTACTGCAACTATCTGAGACTGGATTTGGTTAAGCTGAATTCAATAATGTTAGTATGCATCCTGCTGAGCACCCCTTGAAGTGTGGATAGTGCTCATCAAACGTTTTTTGCTTGTGGATTTAGGAGAACAATTAAATAAAATAGCTGCCCTTACTCATTTGATTTTTTCCTTCAATTTGTTTATCAGAGACTTTTTTTTGTCCAACCTTTAACTAGTTGCTATGATATAAAAGGATAACTAGTTGTTGTTTTCTGTTGCTTAAACTGGTGAATTAAGAATGGACACTGTAATATGGCTGCTTCCCTTGTAACCCTGTTCATAAATCACAGAATAAAGGTTAATCTGCTACTTGCATAAAGTTCTCTGAATTTAAGGCTGCTGTTATAAACTATATGGTGAATCCAAGGTAAATTATTATCAAACAATGAGTTGATTAGGTACTGATTTTTTAAATCATTGGCTTGCAAAACAAAGCAGTTGGTTTACATTTAAGTGTCAATTCATTGCTTAGACTACTTTCTCGTATGTTCATGGACTTGCTGAAATTTCCTTGATATGACAGAAGCATGAGGGTTATCCATCAGGGTCAATGGTTGATTTTGCATGTGATGCTGATGGATCTCCAATATTAGCAGTCAGCAGCTTGGCAGTTCATACAAAGGTATAATCCATTCACTGTATATCTTGTTCAAATATGCTTTAATTATGAAAACACTTCATGTGATTATAAAATAAAGAACAAATCCAATTGTGATGAGTCATACAGGTAAAGAGATTTATTCATTGATGAGAAAAAGAAAAAATGTGAATGGTGATTGGATTGGTGATAAAATAAATTTAGATTTTAGAGATATACTGCTGTGAAAAATGACAGGTGTGATTCTCTTAGATTGTGAACTTATATATCTATCATTTTTTGTGTTCTTGTACGCTTAAAAATCTGTGAAGCCTTTTGGTAACTGTTAGCTCAAACTTGAATTTTACATAATGATTTTGAGAAATAAAAGTCTGATCAGCAAGATTGATTGATCTCATACTGTTCAAATCTAAATATTTATTGTAACAGTCTTCTGCATGTGCATCTATGTGTGCCATGGAGCCACCAGACTAAGCTGAATTCTCCTTGCTGAATTCTGTTCTTTAACCTATCTGTGGTTCTTTTGGAGGTCCTTGTGTCCTATATGTTTGAAAAATTGCTGCTTTCTGCAGGACCTATTAGCCAATCCTAAATGCTCATTGCTTGTTGCCAAAGATCCTGAAGACAGGACAGATTTAGTAATCACCCTGCACGGTGATGCCATTCCTGTAAGTGTTTTCTCTTTTTCCTTGTGATAATTTCCTAAATGTTTCTGCTTATTAATTTTTACTTTAGCAGATATTGTACCTTCACTGCATCATAATTGTTTTGGGGCGATATGAGTTTTGAACTTTTTTTTGTTCAATTGTTTAGGTTTCTGAGAAAGATATAACTGCAGTTCGAACAGCATATCTTGCAAAGCATCCTGATTCATTCTGGGTAACTTGTTTCCTCTCATTTTCTATCATGCTTCTTTTTTTCCTCAAATGTATTTTTATTGCTATTTATCAAGGTAGAGACTTAATTATCTCTTCCACTATCAAGGTTGACTTTGGTGATTTCCAATTTATGCGCATTGAACCAAAAGTTGCGCGATATGTTTCGGGAGTTGCAACTGCTTTGCTTGGATCCGGCGGTGTGTATACTATCCTGCTGGTTTTGTTTTTCTAAAACACATCATTGTCTATAATTCGTTTCAAGTCATTGGGAGTGGGTTTCGATAATCAAAAAGTCATGGTCGATAGCTCATCAATGGGTTTGCTGTTTTACTGTTGTATACTATTTCTGGCTTACCATGCTTTATTGCCACTTAGAAATTTGTTTATAGCGTTGTTATTTTTTCCACTTCAATTTATTTCATTTTTTTACTTACAATTGTTAATAATGACAGAATTCAGCAAAGAAGAGTACCAGACTGCTAAAGTTGATCTAATTGCTCAGTTTGCCAAACCTGTTGCGGTATATTGCTTATAAATTAGATGCCGTAAATATATGACATATGCCCTGTTTATTATTTCTGTTTCTTTCTTTTCTAAATGAAATCATATGGCTTTGTCAGTCTCATATGAACAGAGATCATGCTGAAGATACAAGACTCATAGTGCAACACTCGACATCAATTCTGGTAATTTTCAATACCATAAATATCATCTTATATATGTCTATTTCATATAAGAAACAGGACAGGTCATTAATTATAAGCCAGAACACGGCGGTTAATTTATTTCGAGGTCAACAAATCTAGTTTTGTGGCTTTGAAATTAGCTGGTCACAAGGGGTCAATAAACTAATTTATGCGTTTGTGAGGAAGAATGAGTTTGATAAGCTTGGTGACACTTTAGCTACTGAGGAAAGGGAGGGAAGGCAATTGCAAACTCTTTCCTTCACTGTATATGATATGCTGTATATGCATGATTTTTTGTTTCCCTTGCGTTTTCTCTGTTTGGGCCAAAATTAAAGAGGGAAAAAAGTATAACTCTTCCTTTCCATTGCATCGAGGATATCTCTTTTATGCATGTTTTAGTATGGCATCTAGACTCATGGTTAAAAGTATGATCATGCTTCTCTTTTGGTTTTCTTTCTTTTTTGTTATTTGATGAACAAAAGAAAAGGAACTTCATGAAAGATTCTTTTATCTAGTCTCTCTGTTTCTCTGTAGTCCCTTCTGTTTTTCCTTTCCCTTCAAAATTGAGCAAACACAGCAAGTAAGATATCTAGGCTGATTTCTTATATTTTATCAGGTGGACTCTGCTTATATGCTGGATATGGACAGTCTTGGATTCAATGTTAAGGTATTGCTATTGAGTGACCATGTAAAGGCCTCTACATGCATTAAAAAATTGCATTTTCTTTATGAGGTTTACTTTCTTGAGAACTGTTTTACCTAGAACTCAAAACTTTTTGGCTGACTCTTTCTCTTCTTAACTCTCAAAATGTTTTGATCTCTTTTGCAGGCTGCATATCAAGGAAAAACTTACAAGCTTCGAATTCCTTTCCCTAGACGTGCAGAAGATAGAAAGTAAGAGTTCTATATTATGTCCTTTTCTTGGTTGGTGGGGTTGACTTTTCAACATTTGCTTCTTCTGCTTCTTCCATTCTTCTTCTTGTTTTTTTTTTTTTTTTTTTTTAATATTCATGAAAAGGTATGTGGGGTGTCTTGTGTAGATATTGGCCAAGCTAATTTGAGGATTTGATTGACATATTTATGGTCATTTGTTCTTCCTGACTTCCTAGGCATTGTTATTAAACCCACCCCTGCCTACTGGAAAACTGATCTTTTGCTTCATAAATTTTTTTACTGGCTTTGATGCCCTGTTGCCAGGGAATCTGAAGGGACATCATCTCCTGCCTCTGTTGAAATCCTTTTGCAATAAAATTATGCAGGTCTATATGTTCTGCCCTGGTTTTGCAGGCCTCCTGGATGACGGAATCTTTCAAACATGCACCATTTTCATATTGTAAATCACAGATGTATTAGTACCTATACTTCCTGTCTGACTGCGTTAATTTATTTTGAATTCTGATAAGTTTGTTTTGTTGTATTCTGTAGGGATGTGAAGACTCTGGTGGTAGAAATGCTTCAAGCTGCGAAGTCTCAAATTAACTGATACCATGCTGAACAGATAGGAAGAGGTTTGTTTAATCTTATTATCCGGCAATGAAAGAAAATTTATCACTCTTGAGCATGGAAAGCTCGTCTTGTTTTCAATGTGACTTTTAATTAAAATACAATCTTGTAAACATGTTATGAGCTTGCATTGCATATCCTAACAACTACGGTTTATTGAGGGAATCAACAAGAGGTTTTTTTTGGCATACTCGAATTTTTTAATCTTCATTTTAAATTTCATATTAAATAATATTGAGCTTGATTTATGTCCTGTAAATCTGAAAGTATTTGCACAAATTTCATTTTACTTTCTAGAATTCCATGTTGATGAAGTTTTTGGAGGATTTGATTTTTTTATATGTCCATCACTACCATCATCACCATTTTTGTTCTTATACTGCTTCTATTGCGCATCACAGTCCTGATTTATTCCAGAATCAAAGCATTCCCAGTACTGAATCATTCACTCTAGTCATTACATTGTATCATCCTGTACCTTGCATAAAACCTTGGGATTACCACATGCTATGAATTCATCTTGGAAGTCATCTTCCTAGTGGGGTGTACCATTCTTCTGAGATGTTCTTTTGTTGTGTCGGTGTAGGATTCTGCACGATGTCAGAAAGTGGATCCTCATGTGTAAATGATGTGACTGTATACGATGTTTCTGGAACACATCACAGACAAATACAAACATCATATCTGTGAACTATACAATCATCTGGCTTTTGGTTTGTTCCTCTCTGAACTGTTGACATTTATCATGTTTTCTAAGAGGTAACATTGTAGAGGGTCAGAATAGAAAAGATCTTGTGTAAGTTTGTAAAGAATGTCCATTTATAGTTGTTCGACACTTTTATTCTTCTTCTTCTTCCTTCTCTTTTGGTTTGTTGTGTGTTTGCAATGCATTGTATTTTGAACAGGAGAGGGAACAGTTTCTTTGCTGAAGAAAAAGGATTGAGCTTCTTAACTAATAAATTGAGAAATCCATTAGACGAAAGAAGCTGCCTCCCTAACCTCAGCTGCCGAAACAGCAAAAGTTCTGATATGCAGAAACAACTAGCTAGACTAGATAATAGCTAGTTTTTGTTGAGTGCCTGGCATTGAAGTCCACCCTTCGCCCTCCCTCTATTCCCCTCGACAGATTTCAATGTTTAAGAATATATTAGCATTTATTTGAGATCTCAAACATTTTCGTATTTATTAATATATAGTGTTTTCGAAGCTAAACTAGTTTAATCTTTGTTGAACTTTATGTCATTTCGTTTGTCCTTCCAATTTTGAATTTCAAAATTGGATTTTTATAGTATATTTCCATCCATTTTAATGGGGGAAAAACATAAATTTCTTTTCATTTCTTTTTTCCTTAGCTTTCTTTCTCCTTTCTTTTCTCCACCCTCCTATTTCCTTCTTTTTCACTCCACCCCCGCTGCAACCACCACTGTTCTTCTCCCTCCTCCTTCCCTTTCTTCTGTTGTTGGTTGTAATCTTCCGTATAAATATTGATCTTGGTCTCGTTAAGGCCATGCCTTTGATGGTGAACAAGAAAGGGTGGTAGTTGTTGATGATGATAGTGGTGCTTTTTGAATGATAGGCGATCTTGTTCTTCTCCTCTTCCTCCTACACGTCTTGGATTTGTAATTGTTTTGAAGCCGCAGATAATGGGATCTTCTTGGGAAATATCTTAAAGTTCTTTCTTTAGTTTGTATTGAGAGAGGAGAAAGAAATTCATATAATAAAGGATAAAAAAGAGAAGGAAAAAGAAAAGGACAAAAAAAAAAGAAGATTCTATGTTTATTTTTTGATGCATAACTTTGATTCCTATACTAACCCTAGTGTCACATCATACGACTTCTCGTGGTCCCAAGCTGTTCTTTTGCATCATAGATGCATGATTTGTTTCACAAACTCTTAAACTTCCCGGGGGTAAATAGAAAAGTAGATAAATTATTTAGAGAAATAGCATAGTTTATAGCATAGTTTATATAGTGTAATACTGTTATTGGTTTGATTAAAAAATATTTTATTAGCCATGCCAGCATCAATATCGTAATTTTTGTTTATTAGCATAGATGCCTGGGTTAACTCGACTAATCTCATGAGTTCTGAAGTTAACGATCATGTAAGTCTCTAGTGGCCTTGAAGGGACTCAAACTCATGACTACTAGGGAGTAAATCCAAAACTTGACCAATTAATTTACTCATTGGGATTTCAATATCGCAACTTTCAATTTTATTTTTTTAGTTTAACGTGGGTGTCCGGGCTAGTTTGCGCGCACCTCGACTAATCCCACGGGCCCTGAAGTTAACGACCATGTAAGCCTCCAGTGGCCATCATATGAGCAACCACAGGGCTCGAACCTGAGACCACAGAGGGAGCAAACCTCTTGGTCCTAAACTCTTACCACTGGGCCACCACCTAGATGGTTCGCAACTTTCAATTTTAATTTTAGAAGTTGTGGTATTAACATTGTCGCAACCATTAAAATTTAAAAGCTGCAACAATATCAATATAACATCCTTAAAATTTTAATGGCAATGTTATTTTTCCAGCATTTTTACTCTTGGCCAAAATTTAACAAACAAACTCAATGCTCACTTTTATTTCTCAATTCACATAAAAATTAGAAATTAATAGACTTTTATATATAATGCATACCAATCTATTATATTTTGGTGCTTCCGACTCATAATACAGACGTGAGTGTCTTGAAATATGCTTCCATGCCGGTGTAATAAATGGCCATGTTAAATTTATGTACCAGTTCATGAGGATGTTTAAATCAATTGTAGATGAAAAACAAGTTGTTATACAATTGAGTTTGAGAATTTTTGGGCTGTGATCAAGGTTTGATTTGAAGAAGAACTTGAGAAAAGGGTTTCTAAGATTGAAAGAAATTAGAAGTTTAAAGATTATTTTGAAACAAATAACAATGTTAGAAATTAATTAAGTATTTAATTGAAGAAGAAAATTGAAATTGGGAGTCAAATCAGCCTAAAAATAAAGAATTGAAGAAACAATGACTGAAATGAAAGAAATGAAGAAAGCAAGGGATATATTGTAATTCGGACAAGGGAAAAATTGAAAGAAATTAGGAGACATAGGTGAAAATCAATCAAAATAAGAGAATTGAAAGTCCAAGGACCGAAGAGTAAAAGACGCTAAAATGGAGGGACAAGTTTGAAGTTTGGTATAATTCCAATTAAAGAAAAATCAAAGCAAAATGACGTTGTTTCACATTAAGTGAGATGGTGAATTTTGCCTGGAGAGTGGAAGAACAAAGATTGAATATTCAAAGGAAATGACGTCGTATTGGCCTTAATTTTCCAGAATTCCCGAGCTTGAAAACACGTACATAAAAAGCTGATCTTCCACTAATATTTTGCCATAATTTTAGATCCTAACTGATTCATTTGATCCCATGGAAAGGAAAAAATGCATTCTCTAGTATGTTAGTCGCAATTATGATGCAAAGAATCAAGCTTTAATTCCTTAAATTCACCTAGAATTCAAACAAAAAACATACTCTCAACTAGTCTTTTAAGCACTTTAAATATAACCCTTTCATCTCTGTAAAAAACCCAACTCTTGATTTTCGCCTCACAAATCAAGCAAAGAGAGGTTGGTGGCGAACATTTAAATAGTTTTCAGTCTAGATTTATGCATCCTTCAAAGATCAAAATCAAGAAACTGAAAACTATTATGGAGAAATATTTGAGACAAAATCCTCTCCTTCAAATACTGAAATCATGAAAGATTGATAGCAAAAATGGTGGCCAAAGCAAAAACAGAGAAAAGGTGGAACATGAGAAGAGAAAAAAAGCTATAAAAAGGGGATAACATTCACGCTTTGTTTCTAAAAATAATAATATTTTTTTGGGTTGCTTTCTAGAGTTATGTTTTTTAGGTGAAATCATGATTAGTCATTAGGGGGGATTTTGTTTTCCATGAAATTTCAGAAATAAACTGACAGTAGCAATCCCAAAATTGATTTTTTTTTTTTTGGGTTTTTGTTCGTGGGATTTAAGAAATCCAAAGTCAGAAATTAGAAGATTAAAACTTTAATTTGGCTTTTTTTACAAGTCTTTTTTTTTTAATAATTGATATCAATTTTTTTTCAAGAATGACATTTGTTTTGACAAATTTTATTTTTAAAAGCATCAATAATAAAATTTTCACTTATAGTAGAGACCGATATCAAATGATAGTAGAGACCGATATCAAAATTTAAGTGAATAATTAAATTGATGAGTCTCTTAGTCTTATGGACCGAGCATCAAACTTTTTCATACATGACCTAATCGATGAGTCTCTTTTTTTTAGGGACCGATGTCAAACTTTTCACAAAATGATTGAAAATTTAAGAACTAAAACTAAAAGCAATTAGGATAATTAATGGCAATCACAAAGATAAATTTACAAGAAAACACATAGTAATGGTAACATTTTGTAAGAAATGATATAGTAAGGGTGATGTCGTTCTTCTCTTAAACATAATTAACCCTTTGCCTGAATCTCAGGAACCAGTATATATTTTAGGTTCCCTAGTTTCCTTTAATTACTAGGTGACGATTCTAAATTTCCTTAATATTCTTTTTCCCCTCGATCATTAGGAGTCTCAGTCGACGCCATAGTGTGACAGAACGACGACTTCACTAGAGAACTTAGGGTTGAGCCCAATTACTTGTGTTTATTCTCTTAATTTTTGTTATTTTGATTGTTATGTTATCTGTCTATGAATTTTTTTTGTAGATTTTTTTATAGATTTTATTTATTGAGCATTATTTATCTATGCCAATTAATTTTTGCTTCACATTCATGTTGTTTCTATGAATTATTCACACTTCATGAAAATCTAACAAAAGCACTAGATCCAAGCTTGTCCCTTTTTATGATTAGATAATGAGATTCGATGGCGAGTGTGACTTATATCCACTAATGCTCATTTGAACTCCCGCTTAGATTGGAACTCCCTCTTAGATTGGAACTCCCTTTATGTACCTTGTACCGTGAAATTTTTTCCATACCCATAGTACATAATATTAAGAAGTCAGGTTACTCCACTGGTAATTCAGACAATTTGATAGCCTGAAAAATGTTTAGGTTTGGACAAGCTAAGCCTGAAACCTTTATGAGTTAGATTTTATCTTTTAAGATGGACCCTTTATAGGAAATGAACAATAACGTGTCATATCATACATCTTTGTCCCATACTATTATTTTATCAGATCTCCACCGATCTTATAGGAAGAATGAGATAATGGGTACATTATTATGGAGGATATAAGGACTAGTTTGGAAAAAAAATAGCAATATGATGAGGCGATGATTCTTTTCTCAAAGTTGGTCGAAGTTCTCATGGCTATAAAGTCTTTAATGAGAACTTTCCAAGAAAAGTTGATAAATTCCATCCTCACATTCTAAATAAAATAAAATAAATCGACAAATAACATACATGCATAATCAATTATGTATTTCCACCTATTTGCACTTTATTAATTTGAAGGTGAAATATAGGCCCTCTTAAATCTAATTTTCCTTTGAAGTTCAAGAACCAGAAGAAATGAAAAGAGTGTAAAAAGTTGTTGAAGGATTGATGAATTTATTCTAGGGTTCATTCAGGGGTGTGAATCTTCAATCTAGAAGCATCATTGTGGTGTTCTTCAAGCCCGAAAAAACCTTTACTTTACCAAGGACTCAGCTTGTGACCTATGCCCATATATCATCTATAAAGTTTTAACATATTTATCAATGAAGAGTTTGGGAAGATGTATCTTTTTTATAAGAAATACAACAAGCTCACATGTGAATCCACTTTTGCCAAACTATACAACCAAAGAACCAACATTGTCTCTAGTTTGTTTATGTAGAGCATGATAAAAAATGAAACCATGTTTTCTTTGTATTAATTGACACCCTAAAAGCCCTATTATGTAATGTCCTTTGATTTCCTACCTGAGCATATAAAGATTATAACATCAAGAAATCAAGGTGTTTTATTTTCCCATGCATACAATGGATCACAAATATTATGTGCAACCATTCTACTAAATAATGATAGAAGATCTTGAATCCAAAGACATGATACGAAACTATAGAAATTAGAATGATGGTGAAAAGATCAAGACTTTTACACTATAAGATTGTAAGATTCTCGAAACCCAAGTTTTGCTCGTATGATAAAAAATTAAATTTATATCACTACAATAAATGTGAGTTGTTTGACTCAAAGGCTTGGAAATAGAAGCAATTGAAGGAAATAAAGTTGCCATAATAAAAGTCACTTTATCGTATGACAAAGACATCCGTAAATGACTCATTTTATTAGGTTATATGGAAAAGAAACATGTGTATTTGATGTAAAGATGGAAAGCTATAGCTTATTATCACTATCTCCACCAGTTTTTAAAGGCAATGATAGCAAAGACATGAAGGTTGTCAAATACAAAGAAAAACTTGTTGTAACCTGCTTTGATGGGGAAAACATTTCATGAAACTATAGGTCATGGAGAATTATATTAGAAACGAATGAAACAAGAGGCATTACATAAATATAGAGGTTTAAACAAGAAAAAAACATTATGTAAGTCATTTTGCTTTCTACAATGCTAATATTATGCTAATGAGAGAATATTTTTCTAATTTGATATATTTCAACTTTAAGATTGGAAGTATTAATATGCTACGATTAGAAAAGGGTTTATTTTATATATATATTTCGATTCACCCGTACTGTCTAGGGAAAATCCATGGTTGAACACAACATTAGAAATCATTATACTTTAAAGAACAAAGTCCTCCATTTGATTGCATTAGTTCCAACACCAATGTTAAGGTGTAAATGGGTCAACTTTGAAGTTGGGATACTTAATGTGAAGATGAGATAGATATAATAACTCTATTTCTAAAAATTTAAAAGCTGTGGCATTAATGCTGCCGCAGCTTAGAACAAAATTAGTTGCGGCAACAAGTTCGCCGTAACCAATGTTACATCAGTAATGTTGCAGCAACCTATAAATTTTATTTATTTATTTATTTATTTATTTATTTATTTTTAATGTGGGTGTCCGGACCAGCTTGCGCGCACCTCGACTAATCCCACGAGCCCTGAAGTTAACGACCATGTAAGCTTCCAGTGGCCATCATATGAGCAATCACAAGGCTTGAATCTGAGACCACAGAGAAAACAAACCTCTTGATCTCAGGCTTTTATCACTGGATGACCAACTAGATGATTTTCATAAAATATTTTTGACCGCGCCAATGATGACGATCTATGTGAATTTTTCAATTAAGTCTCCTACTGTGCTATTTACCCCCAATAAATTTAAGCACGTCGCTAATTTGCCAAAAGACTCGTAGGTGCTTGCTGGCTTTGGTGCACTATTGCTATGCCCCTCCATCTTCTGCCTCTGGCCATAAAACCATGGAGGGCTCCCCCACCTTCTGCCCAGGTTTAACCAGCATTCTTGATGACTTCTTATTGTAAATCACATATTCATTAGTGCCTTCGCCTTCCTTTTCTTACTGCATTATTTGATTCTGAATTCTCACAAGTTTATTTTGTTGGGTCTTTTAGGGCTGTGAAGACTCTGGTTGTGGAAATGCTTCAAGATGCCAAGTCGAGTGTTTATCCAAATCTCTTACAATGCTAGAAACTTATCTCTAGAGCATGAAGAACATGTCTTCTACAAGACGTGGTACGTACAATCCTGAGTCCTGGTTGAATCCAGAATCAAAGCGTTCCTGCCGCTGAGTCACTAAGAAGTAGCTGTTACATTGTATCATCCTGTTCATCCCTAGCGGGTGTACCATTCTTCTGAGATGTTCTTGAATTGTCTGTGTAGGGTTCGTCAGCAAATTGCAACTGCAGAAACATTGGTAGTTGACGTTATCTGCAAGCTTAGCAATCAGATGGTTGTTGATTTGCTCCTCTTGTGCCTGGCTTCCATGTTTTTCCTGTTGATTCCACAATCAAAGCATTCTAGGGTATGAGCGATTCTGAATACTGCGAGCTGCATCTTAGTGGGAATCATCCCTTTCTAATTTTCTTTTTGATTTGGGAAGGCATACAGATAGAGCTGCAGAAATCCTCGTCGCTCGGGGAAAAAAATGGCAACCAAAACAATCCGCTGGGTCTGACCAAAACAGTCTGTTGTGAAAATAATGATTAATGCAAAGATCATGTGAAAGTTTGTAAGAGAAAAGGTGAGAATGCTGATGTGTGTTTCTTCACTTGTTTCCTCTCGTGGGATAATTTGTATGACCATTAAAATTGAGATATTTCACAGAAATGATCATGAGAAACTAATGGAGTTGAAAAGAAAAAATTAATACTAGGAGATGCTACAAACTAGCATTGCGCACAGGTGTGATGCCAGGCCAAATGTGGTATCTTTAAATGCAGTCTCATATTTTTTTTTACCGTGTTTAATTTTTAAAATGTGTTTTATTTAGAAATATATTAAAATAATATTTTTTAAAATTAATTCAAAGTAAAAAAAATAAAATAAAAATTAATTTTTTTTATAATGCTTTTAAAACACAAAAATAAATACGCTCTGATTACTTTATATCTTTGTGGTTTTTTCTATGTTTGGAGTCTATTTGGTATTGTGGTAGCGGTTGTTTTTCAAAGTGCTTTTTGCTTGGAAATGCATTGAAATATTTAAAAAAAAAACTTTATTTTTAATATCAGCATATTAAAACGATTTAAAAATACACAATAAAAAATTAATACGAAGCATGGATTTTTTTTCTTTCAAAAACACTTTCCAAACATAAAAATAAACAAATTGTTAATTGAATGAATTAGATTTGGAATGGAACAAGTTTGTCTACTAATCACATAGATGCACCAAAATTTACCCCTTTTCAAGTAAAATATTAAAAGAAAAACTAAAAGTTTACTGTTTATTACTAAATAAAATTACTCTTTTACTCTTGAGTTAAAAAAACTTAAGCCTTAAAGCTGGGGGTTTGTTGGTCTTTTCCACTGGCCCATTAGTCATTAAAAGATTGTTTGGAGGTGTATGCATCTTTATATATATATATATATATATATATATATATATATATATATTAAAAATACTATTTTACTCTAAAATCAATAAAATTTATAACTGTTGATCAAGGGCTTTCTTGACTTTTTACAAACTTCTTAACAGTAAAAATACTTATTTGCTTCCATGATCAAAAAATTATTGAGTTGCTAGGTAGGGGTGTTTACAGTTTTTCTATGATCCATGTATAGTGAAAACAAATTTTTAACCTTAGAAAAGATAAAAAAATAAGCTTTTTCTTTGGGGGTATTTTGGTATTTTCACATGACTATTTGTGTAAGTAATAGGTTCATGTGGGCGCTTTGGTATTTTCACATTTTCTTTTCAATTTTTATTCAGAAATTTATTGACACGTGTTCCAAATGAGTCATCGAGTGGGTGACGTCTGTGCTATTCAGGTGGCGTGTATGATGCCATTCGATGGTCAAAATCTAGTAATTCACCGTCTCACTGGATGTGCAACCATCTCTTCTTCCACATGGTGTGGCGCGTGTAGGCTTGTGGTGGTCAGATTGTCGCTAATAGTCATTTTTTTCTTTTCTTTTTGGCTCTCTTCTAACAGCTAAAGTACATCATTGTCCTCTTTGTTATTTGATTTCAATTTCAATCACCATTCAATTTAAATTCTTATTTCGTTCTTATTTCTTTTATAGAAGTTTTTTTTTAATTTAGTCCTTCAATTACAATTTCTCATATGTTTTGTTTTTCATTTTAGTCCCTTTTTTAATTTCTTATTTCATTCTTATTCTTTTTTAGTTTTGAGTTCTCATTCTTTTAATTTCTTATTTCATTCTTATTCTTTTTTAGTTTCAGTCCTCATTCTTTTAATTACTTATTTCATTCTTATTCGTTTTATAGATGTCTTTTTTTTCGATTTAGTCCTACTTTTTATTTCTTATTTTTTTTCTCGACTCTTTTGTCAAGGTTTTTATAGTTTTTAATTTTATCATTCAAATCAAATTTATGAGTTTTTTTTCAATAGTAATAATATTTATTTTAATTTAGTTTCTTTTCTTTTGATTCTTTATTTGTTTCATTTGCCCTTTTGTAAGAGTTTTTATAATTTTTAATTTTATCCTTCAAATCAAGTTTATGATTTTTTTTATTTCAATAATAATAATAATAATAATAATAATAATAATAGTTTTAGTTTCATTTTTAGTTTTAGTTTTAGTTTTAGTTTTTAATTTTATCATTCAAATCAACTTTATGATTTTTTTTAATAGTAATAATATTTATTTCAATTGGGTCCTTTTTCTTTATATATTTTTTTATTTGTTTCCTTTGCCTTTTTGTCAGAGTTTATATAGTTTTTAATTTTATCCTTCAAAACAAGTTTATGATTTTTATTTATTTATTTCAATAATAATAATAATAATAATAATAATAGTGATGGTAATAATACTAATAATGGTAATTGTAGTAATAATAATAGTAATAGTAATAATGATAATGATACTAAGAATATTATTAATAATGATATTACTAATAATGATGATAATGCTAGTAATAGTGGTAATAATAATAATTTATAATGATAGTAATAATTGTGATACTGGTAATAATTATGATAATAATAATAATAACATTGCTAATAGTTTATTATGATGGTTGTAGTGGTTATGATATCAATAATTATAGTAATATTAATAATAATGATATTAGTGGTAGTAATAATAATAATAATAATAATAGTAATAGTAATAGTTGTTATGGCGGTGGTGATAATAATTATAACAATAATATTAACAATAATAATAAGATGATGATAATAATGATAGTAATCATGATAATAATACTAATATTAATGATGATATTACTTATGGGTAATAGTAGCAACAATAATAACTATAATAATAATAACAATAGTGGTAACAATAATAATAACCATGAGAATAATAATAGTGATAATAATAATAGTGATAATTTATTATTTAATATTAAATTTATTTAAAATTGAGTTTTATTTTTTTATTTATTGTATTTTTGATTTAATATTCCGAGTTACTGATTTAAAAAGTTAAAATGGCTTGATAAACAATCATTGAAAACTCATGCTAAGTAAAAATCTAAAATAAAAAATTTAATTCTCTTATATAATCTATTGAAAATTCATGCTAACTAAAAATTCAAAATAAAAAGTTTAAGATTTATTTAAGATTTTTTTTTTTTTATCGGAGCTAATATTTTATTAAAAAAAATCCACGTTTCGACAGCTTTCTGATGCTGCTCACAACATGATTACTACAGCCATTGGCCCATTGCACAAGACTTAAAGTACTACTTTGGTGTTTGGGAAATTTACATGAAAAGGCATCTTATACAGTTGAAACAAAGAACAAAACGAAAACGCACTCTCAAACGAAACCGAAGCTTCATCCACACTAGACACCGCCAGGCCACGCCAAGCCACCTTATTTGACAAGTTTCGACCATATCCAATGCTTCTCCTGTTTGCATATGGTTTCAGGCATGGGAATTAGAGAAGAGAAGGAATCTCTTTGCACTGCTTTTTTCCAGGAAAACAGAAATTTGGAACCAGACATCATTCTTGAAATACGAGAATTGGGAGAGACAATTTCAACAAAAGGCATGGGTGGAACCAGACATTCATGATCGTACTTTGGTTAGAATGGTGGTGGTAATAAACGAAGAGAAAGATTGCTTTTCTCATTTTTCCTTTTATACATTACAGCATCAAGAACAACAAACAAGCCCAGCAGAGACTACTACATTTTTCTATCTTCTCCTAACAAACTCTAGCCACCACCTCCTCCTTGTCATGATCTCCCCCCCCCCCCAAAAAAAAAAAAAAAAAAAAACAAAAACAAGATCCCGAAAATTTGAATAGAAAAAAAAAAATGCCACTGCTGCTAAAACGAATGCCACACATGCTATTCTGAATCGCTTTCCATGCTCCCCATGGCCTTCAAACCTCTTGGTCTCTGCTTTATACGAAAAAGAAGAAGAAAAAGATGAGCAATTCTGCAAGAGAGTTCAAACAAGGAGAGATGGGGATCATTCAGATCTAGAAAAAAGAAGAGCAATTCAATACCTTCTTGGAACTCTTCTTCTCTCTAACTTCATACCTCTCTTGGCACATATCAGTCAACCATGCCCCAGGGCTTACCAGCTGCCACCACCCACCAAAATCCAAAAACAAATAAGAAATCAAAAACCCACCACCATTCAGCAGCAAGAAATAGAAAAGATGAACACCTCAAACAAACCAAAATCAAGATAACCAAACCCAGAAGCCCTTATTTGAAGAAATAAACCCTAGAGATTAAGAGAGCAAAAATTATCATCAGAAGACTTACAAGTAAACTTCTTTGTATAATCTTGGCTCTCTTTTTTGGCCTTTGAGGTAGCTTACACCCCTTCATAGCCATAAAATCTTCCTCTTTTTCTTTGCTTGACAAAGTAGTATATAGTTTAGGCCAAACGTGGGCTTTATCATCTCCATTGTTACCATCCATTGAGACCTTGCCATTCTCATCCAGACCCACTGACCCCCTTGTAGTGTAATAACGATCCTCCTTCTCCGGCGATGATGATTTCCTGTTCTCAGCCACACTGGACCTAAGTACTGCTGCTTCAGAATTCCTGCATCCAACCATATCAACAAAATCAAGAAGGTCAGACCTTCATCATTCACTTTTCAAGCCATAGGTTACTGTTTATTTGGGAATTGGGATCTAAGCAAACAAATACATAAATTTCATCATCCATTTTTTTTTAAAAAAAAATATTTTTGGTTTCTTGTATTTGCTCATCAACCAAAATGGAGATAAGAAGAAACAATCCAACATTTTTTCTTTTACAATTCAGAATTTTCCTTTTGGTAAATTAGAAAAAGGAAAATTAGGATACAAAGACGACATGAGTCATACTGAATGAAATCCAAATTTTATCTTTAACTTTCTCAGCCACCAAACACAAAACAAGAAGCAATCTTCCAACCTCATTTTCTCGGTTGGGACTTTTTAATTCTCTGTTTGGTTGCTGAGAGAATACAAGAAAAACAAAAGTCAGAAAAACTCCTCTAAAAAAGGAAAAAAAGAAAGAGCTAAAAATACCGGGCCAGAAACTTGAAGAACTGGCCTGTTAAGAACACGGAGAAAATCTAACCTTGTGATACGATTAGATTGAAGAAGAGATGTGTCTTTCTCTGTAGTAGCAGAAGAGACCACAAATCTATCAATCCGAGAAGTGATTTTTCTGCGAAAAACACCATCAGATCTCCGTGAAATGATTTGAGGGTCTCTAACTCTAACACATCTAAGCCTCTTTTTATTTCCCCACTGCAAGAAAAACTCGGGCTCTAAACTTTTACAAGAAGCTCTCTGGTTTCTTTCTTCCTTCTCCATATCTGTTACAGAAAACAAGAAACAAAGACCATCCCAGAAGTTAGAACCATATAAAGCCCGAAACTTTGAGTACAACAAAAATAACCCAGATATGAAAATCGGCTGAATTTCAAAACTTTGATGTATAAAATGAGAGAATCAAGTTTACCCAGAAGAGGAAACTTATAGAAATGGCAGAATTGGCTTATTAGAAGCTAAGAGAAAACTGAATTTTGAGAGTGCTCATCAGGGATTTGCTTAATAAAGCATATATGAAGTTGTGTGGTCCAGCTTCAAGATCTAAGAGTGTATAAACAGAAATCAAAAGGAAATCTTTCATAAAACCATTCAAAAAAGACTGACTTGTTAAAAACACCAGATTGAGAGAAGGATAGAAGATGGAGGAGAAAGGACAAGAAGAAGATAATCATCTTACCAATAGATAATTGCATGAGAACTGAAACTCCTTTAAAGCAAATACTATACAATAGTGTTTGCTCTCTTTATAAAGAAAGAAAGAAGCAAGGTTTCTCAAAAACAAAACAAGAGAAATCCAAAATCTCTCTCTATCTCTATGAGAGAACCACAAGCAGGCAAATTACCTTTGCTCCTTTGTGTTTGTGTTCTCTCTCTCTCTCTCTCTCTCTCTCTCTCTCTCTCTGTTTTGCTCTCTCTCTCAAACTAAGCGACTCTTCTTTGAGGGGGGGTGTCTCCTTTCTCCCCGAGTGTGTGTATTTATCTCCCTCTGCCTGTGATTGAAATAACTGAAGATTGATTCTCGAGCGTTGATTGAAAATGTACGGTTTGATGATGGTATTGGCAGACTCTGGGTTCAATCTCAAGGCCCAATGAAATACTAACTTCCTTTGAAATCTAGTTTTTGTTGGGCTTGATGGGGGTTAAGACTTTATGAACCTGGTTTACGAAATTTAGGGTTCTCATGCCATCCCTAAGTCCGCCAATTTTGTAAATTTTAATTTTGTACTTGAAGAGGGAAGTTTGATGAGCCTTGCAAGCACAACTTTAATGGAAACATGATGAAATGAAAACTATGGCACTCAATCCTATCTAGAAGCATGTGATACAAAATGAAATGTGAATCCATTTATCCAAAATAAATGAAATAAAGAGATGCACCAATTATATATATATATATATATATATATATATATATATATATATATATATATATATATTGGTTTTAATTGAACTTAAATCTTCTTTTTTTAATACTTCAGATTAATTTTATAAATCAAATTTAAACTACTTCTGTGTAGATTTTTTTATATAGATTAATGTACCCACAAGTGTACTTAATTGGACAACTTTACACTCAAATCAAGTGTTAGAAAATAACTAATCATTTATATCCTTTTTCTTATAGGAGAATTTAAATTTTCATCTATTTTTTTTTATTGGAGAACTTACATCTAAGTTGGAGAAAAAATCAAACTTATATCTTCTTCTTCAAAATTAAAAAAATATTTATCGTCGGTAATTTTGTTGGTATTTCAACAATTCATGGTAATATATATTGTGTTGTTTTTTTGTTTCTTTTATTGTATTGTTAATGAAGTTGATAAAAAATTAGACTTAGATTGGGCTTTCTAAAAATGATGCACTAGACTTTAGAGAGAGAAAATTTTGAGCTAGGCTTGTCGCTCTTGAATGCTTGCAAAACAAGTTCTTTATCAGATATAAGATCCTTCAATGCTTAAGTTAGTAAAACTAAAGTAGAAAATCTATGTGTAACAAAGAGAACAAAGATTATGTATTGTGATTGTTGTGTGTGGTTTTGTATCATGGCATCCATGTTATTACCTAGTGATCTTTGATATTTAAAACTTTTGAATAATATATGATAGGGTTGCAAACCTATAGTGAGAATAGGGTGGCAAACCAATTATCGAAGTAGGGTTAGGGTTGCAAACCTATTACAAGGAACAAAGTTGTATATTCTCCATGAAATTATAATGTCAAGTTGTTTACTTTATTATTAATCACTCTATGCAAATATTCTGAAAAATAAACAGTGAAAATAGGTGCCTATAATATTTATTGCAATGGAAAGTGTTGCAACGAGAAATAAAGTGGTTCCTGCACCAAAGAGTAGGATGACACACATCAAGGAGTAGGGTGGCTCTATAACTACAAGAAAAGTGGTTTCTGCTCTGTCATAAATTTCTTGTGTGCCCATGGAGAATATGGTAATTTCTTATTTCCTCTCCTTTTCTTTCTTGTTTCCCCTCAAGCTCGATTGGCCTAAAAGGGTTGGATTCATTCAGGCTCACGTTTTCTCCCCTTCTCCCTTCTTCCTTTCGAGCTCGATTGGGTCAAGGGAATTGAGCTAAGTTAGGCCTCACTTTCTCTCCTCTCCTCTCATCTTCCCTTTGAATCAATTGGGATGAAGGGTTTGGTTGGGCTACTATAAGCTTTGATCGGGCTTAGTTCAAAACTGAGGTTGAGAGTTATTGAAGAATCAATGACTAAATTAAAAATAAAGGAGAAAAAGTGTTTGGCACGTGTAGTGTTTAAAGGAGGATGCCATCTTCTAATGATGCATGAAGCGTGGTTCGAGCTCCAATGAAGGTCTTTCTTAATGTTGTTTAAATCACCTTGGCAAGATCTTCTTATTGGTGTGGCATTGTAATATCCTCCATAATTATATACGAGCATTTCATATATTCTCATGAGTATTACATTTGTTTGGGATGAATAAAAAAAAAATCTTAAATTTTAGGATTCTATTGAAATTTCAGCAGTCTTCCTTATATCAGGAGATTCCAAGTTATTGATTAAAAGCTTTTATACTTCAATATTCAGACAACTTACATTTCATTCAATGTCTAATCATCCTAAACTCATCACAACTCAACATATCTCATTTTCACATTACAAAATGGTTCAACATACACATAAAATTATGTATAAAATTATATTCAGATCTTAGAATTTCTTTTAAGGTAATACAACCATACACCAATGATCTAATGCACAAAAAAAACTAATATGGAATTGTAAGATTTACATAAAAGAAGGAATTAAACAACAAAAATTTCAAAGCATAATCATTTACTACATAAGCCAATACATTACAAAGAGGCATCTATTACATGGTGATTTACAATTATCAAAAAGTTATCATAATTATCTATCATTTGACTCATGGTTGTGAGGTATCTGTAAATAATTTATAAATAAAAAAGAATATTACATCATGTAAATAATTAAACAAACAAATCAATGAAATAATGCATTTAAGTTGTAACTCAACATTATCTGCACTTTCTATTTAATACTCAATAGAATCCATTCATTCTTATGCCCTTTGCTAGACATTATTTCCACATCCAAAAATTTAATTTCATTGCCTATTTTCAGTATTAACCTTATTTTTTAGAAACAAATTCTTTTGCCTATTACCAGACATTAATCTCATTACTAAGAATCTTAATTTCATCGCTCATTACTGGTCATTAGTTTCATTAACAAGAAACTAATCTCATCACCCTTTACCGGGTATTATTCCCATTTTCGGGAATCTTAATTTCATCACACATTACTGGGCATTAATTCTGATATCGAGAAACTAATCTCATCACCCTTTACTAGGTATTATTCTTATTACCAGGAATCTTAATTTCATTGCCCCATTACCAGGCATTAGTTTCGTTATTGAGAACTAATTCCTTCACCTTTTACTGAGTATTATTTTCATTATTAGGAATCTTAATTCTTTGAATCAAGCCACAGTTCAAAACACAATATATCATTGCATTTCCAAAACTATTACAAGAATTTAAATAAAGGGAGAAGATAAGGTGCATAACACCTACTTGTTTTTTTAGATAATCCAACTCTTTTTGGCTAAGATCCTGCTCCGTTAACCCCCTCCGATCACTAATACCTCTAAGCACTAAAAGTTTTCACTTTAATTTCAACAATTTCTTTACTTTCTCAAACCATTTCATCATTCATTACACCAATTAACAATCAATTTTCATTTCCCTCAAATTTTATCCAAGAACCCTAAATTCCAATTCGTAAGAATTCAATCAAATTAAAGTATTAATCTATAAGAAATTTATGAAAATGTGTTAGAACACCTTACCAAGCAATAATTTTAAGCTTCAACACTCCCCGGATCAAAATCTCTAACCCTTCCTCTATTTTTTTTTTCTTCTTCTTCTTCTAGCCTCTTATTTTCTCTTTTGATCTCTTTTTAAATAGGGGTTTAATGTGTTTCTTTCTCTCAAAGCACTCTCTTTTTACTCCTAACTACACTCTCTAGCCTTTAGAGGTGTAAGAATAAAAGAAAAATGAAAGATGGTCTCTTTCTCCTAATACAACCCCCGTTAGTTTTATAAAGATCGTAGTAAAAATAGTTTGATCATTTTAAGAAACGATCTGACCAGTTCATCAAATCAGTCTAGCCATTTCTCAAAATGGTTGGACCGTTTTTGCTATTGAAAAATTTACACCTCCATCCCTCTTTCTTCCCGTGTCTAGCCCTCAGTTGGCCATTTACAAGCACCCTCGATTGAGATTTATGATGTTTAGTTGGACCCTATTTAACGGCCTTAGTTGGGCTTTTTTTGGGGTCAGCAAGGCCTTAGTTGGGCGTTTTATTTTTCTTTTCTTTTCCCTTTTATCCTTTCTCTTTCCCTTTTTTTCCACTTTAGGGTTCGATCGGTTAGGCCTAACCCTCTTTCTTCTTTTTTTCTTATCCATTTTTTTTTAGGTTAGGCCGAGCTTGAATCTTCACCATTGCTTCTTCTCTTTCTTCCTTCTTCTTAGAGTCTAGTTGAGCCAACCTTGGAATCAATTGGGTCTAGCCCTTGTCCCATACTTCTTCTTCATCTCCTTTTTTTTTCCATAGTTAGGTTGGGTTTGACCCTTCTCCTTTTCTCCTAAGATTCAGTTGGTCCTGACTCTTATCCCTTTTCCCCTAGGGTTCAATTAGTCCTGACCCTTCTCCCTTTCTTCTAGGGATCAATTGGGCTTACACCATCAATTGCTAATTTGGCAACTACATAAATGTTATAGCAAAATTGTGATTTAAATAGCGTTTAACTCATAAAAATCATAGTTATTAACAAGTACCAACAACCCTTAAGTTTTCTTGCCATTCACCGTACAATACAGGACAAGATAAACTCGTTGACAATTCTTGCTTTCTCCATTATATATTAAAAGCACCCCAACACCATATTCTCATCTCATTAGCCACCATTGCAAAACTCTCTCCTCCTCCTTTCTTTTCTCAATTTTTCTCCTCTTTCATCTTTTAATTCTTATCATCCTTCTTTCCACTTCTCATTCATTTGATGTTTGCTTGATAACAAGCATCTTGGGACTAAATGGGCTCTTATCTCATCATCTCCACCGATGAATGGAAACTCACAAATTAAACTTTTCTTTTTTAAATGTCTGTTGACATAAAAGTTAAAACAATCTCTTTCTTCTCCGATGGTGCATTTTGTCAATGAAATTGAATGTGCAAAGCTATGGGATTCTTGATTTGAAGTTTTTCATTTACATAATGTTGTTTCCTTTTTTAAATATGAAATAGAAAATTGGTGGCAAACCCTCTCTTTTAAAAGGATTTTATGATATTTTTTTATGGTAATTCATGTAAATTATTATTAGAAATCAAACAATTAAATTTACTACAACTCAGTTTTTAAACAATTAATCAAACCTTAAAAAGTTGTTATGAATTTTTACAATAATCGAATAGAATTGAAAGTACATACAAGTTGTAATTTTGTACTTTAACCATGTTCTTGTCTTTTCTAGATTTCGTACATGATCCTCCATTATCAGTTCTAATTAGCATATTAAAATTACTATTTCTTTTTCCTGGAAAAATTACTGGCATTTTTATACTCTAGTTTTATGCCATGCCCAGGTGCCCATACTAGCAGTAGCTGAGGGAAATTGAAAAGAATCTGCAACAATATCCAACATTATTCTTTTGTTGTTGCTGTTGTAATTGTAACTGAGGGCAAGCAAAGAAGCAACTGTTGTAGACTCTCTCTAATCAATCTGTTTTTATCACCTTAACCCGGAGATCTCTAAGCTTGCTTCCCAGCACTCGAGCAAGCTCTCTCCATGGAAAGATGGCTCGTATTTCATATATCTGAACTCGACATCTCCTGAGGGACACCAAGAACAGTTGAACATAGAATAAGAAATAGTTAATTTTAATGGTTCATCCTGTAAAAGACGACACAGTGTTCCCTTTTTTTCATTGAATTTTCTGCTTGGATGTGTCCATGCATGTCGTGTTCATTACTGTCATGTATAGAAATTTCAAGTTCCAAAAATGATTCTTTAAACTCTTTTCTTTTTCGCAAACGAAATTATTGCTCAGGATTTGCATGCTTTTGCCCTGAACATGTTTCACGTTTTCTTGCCATTGACAGTCAATCCTGAGTTAGTAGTTACCAGCTAGCTACAAGACGGTAGTATATTCTATTTGTGGTTAACCTGTCTCCATATCTAAAGTACATGTACTGTGGCTTTGTGGGTACAAAAATCGAATCTAACTACTTTAAAAATCACTACCTAATTTCTTTACTTTTATATATATATAATTCATTCAAGGTTTCAGGGAATTTTGCAGATTCAAGGATATGCTTAGCTAGTCGTCCTCAAGCAAAGCACTTTTGAATTTTTGCACAAAAATAATGATTGCTGGTTGAAAAAATTGACTTTCAATCATTAGAAATTAGGTATTTTTAAGAAAAAATTAGCGTAATAAATTAAAAATATTAGTGGAATATTGCATTTGATAAAAAAAAAAAAATTACAATTTGCACATGTCACAATTAAAAAACATGATATTTATACCTTGTTATTTAGAATAGCAACATCCAATAAAAATATTAAATAGAAGGAGAGAGGAAAGAGAAAAATAAAGAAAGAAAATGATAAATCTCGGTGAGACACTAAATCTTTGATTATAACATTACCGGTACCATTAGAAAGATTTTTTACGAGATGAATCCAACAATACTAAGAAATGTTATCAATGGTGATCCAAGTAAGTCACACTTGTCGACCAAAAATAATTGGTGACTCATTTGTCTTTGATGACAAGTGTGATCCACTCGAGTCACTGTTAGTGACCACTTGTGGTGTCGTTGGATTCATTCCGTAAAATCTTTTTGATAGTACCAGTAGTATCATAATCAGAGATTTAGTGTACTTTTGGGGTTTTTTTCTTTATTTTTTCCTTATTTTCTCTCTCTCATCTCTTCGACCTATTTAATAATTTTTATTGAAGGTAAATATCTTATTTTTCAATCACGACATGTACAAATTGTACTATTTCACAACTTCTTTTTTCTTGTGTTGACATGCTTTTATGTGCTTGATTTATTTGTATTTGCTTGCTTTGCATATTCAATGTATCATGGAATATTCAAACATTAAATTTCAGCTTGATTTTATTAAATATATTTTAAGTTATTGTTACACAACAAAATTAAAAAAAAAAATCAGAGCTATTTTTTTCAAAGGTACAAAAAAATCAACTTCATCCCTCAAATTGCAACTCATACATATTTGGTCCATGTTGAAGTTTTTTATGTTTTGATTTGAAACTTTATTTTTTTCATGTTTTGATTGTTGAATTTGACATATGAGAGAGAAAGTGTTCGAACAACTACATTTTTTTTTAAAAAAAGGTTAACCTTTGTGTTAATGGGTTTGCTTAGAGAAAGGAGTTCAATTGAGATGGATTCGGTTTGATTTTGGGCATTTGAGTTGAATAAAGGATATTTCATGGTTGCAAATATGTTTATTGAGATTTTAACATTTTATTTGTGTTGGATTCTTTTAAGTTAAAATTATCTTTAGTCTTAACTCTTAACTAGTTAGAACTGTTTTAAATTTTAAAATTATATTTGTCCATGATTGATGCATTATGAAATGTTTTATTTCATAATTAAATTGTCTTATTTAATAAAAAAATATTTGCATTCAAAATGTTATCTACTAAAATTGATAATGTGCTCAAGTTTAAAAATATGTACAAATTTTATTTATATGGTCTGTGATCTTAGAAGACATGGGCATTGACTCAAATGGTTCAGTTTGGGAAAAAAAAATCCAACCAAACTATTTCTTTTCCAAAATTTTAAATTGAACCAAATTGAATGAAAGAAATCAATTGATCAATTTGGTTGGGTTTGGTTTTATATTTGTTAAAATTAAATACGTCCAATTTGATCAATGAGCCTTTAGTTGAGTTATTTTAGATAGACTTTGAATCAATGGGTAATTGCTTCAATTCGACTTTACTTAGTTTTTATACTTGTTTTTCATTGATTTTTATTATGTATACTCAATTTTGTTTTTAGTTTGATTTGGTTCGACTTGGGCTGGTTTTCATTTCTAAAACCTAGAACTGAAATTTAACTTGATCAATTTTTTTAAAACTTTTCCAACCAAAATTATCCAATACATTTTAAAACCATTAATTTTAAACTGGTTTATATGGATATTCTAGATAACTCAATTAATTTGGTCATCCTAGATATTAGATGATTAGCTATGCTAGTCTAGGAATTAACTATATCCATCTTTTTTGGTGGCTTTAATTATATGAAATGTAAAATTTTCTCTAAGTTTTTAATCTTAACATGTGATATACTTTGTGGTACTCTACTTTTAAATAATTAAATCTTATAAGTTACAACTTAGTTCCACAAAAATTCTTTCTCTCCCTCTTTTAATAATTTATTTCTCTCAATCCCTTTCAAAAAAAAAATTGAGAAGAAAAGGAAAAATAACACAAACTTTCTTTACGTTGATGGACTTTGAATCTCACCAACACAACTTATCAGACAATTTAATTGTGCTTAAGTAAAATATTAGAAAACCTAAAAAAATAATACAGATTAAAAATTTCAAGAATAACTCTCTATTTAACTTTGCATATCCAACTCTTAATTCATTCATTTTATTAATCAATAAGAAAATCCATCAACAATTTACAAATTTAATTTCAAATCTTGGTTTTCATAATATATACCAAAATAAAATGCTAAGCTAATCAAAATCAATTGTTTAAAAAGTTTTATACCTAATTTTAATTCATTGTTGGTTATTCATTCTTGCTATGATATATAAATCAAATCAATACACTAATACCATTTTTGCATCAATACAGAGACTTTGTTGAAACTAAAAAGGGTGGAAAGCCTCATTATAAAACTTTGGTTTGACAGGTTGATCATGGACTCGGTCAACCTAAAACATAGATCGGTCCAGATTGAAAACAAAATACAATAAAATAAAAAATGACTCAACCTAACCCAGTAAAAAATACATATTAACTCATGACCTAATCAACTCAAGATAAAACCCAACCCTCAACAAGTTGGAAATGAAGGGGTTAAGCTAAAGATGAAGAGGAAGGGGTTAAGGTAGAGATAGAGAGAAAAAGGCTATTAAGAGAGAGAGAGAGAGAGAGAGAGAGAGAGATAGTTTCTGAATAGTATGCATTATTTTTAAATATTTAATAATATGATGGCTGCTTTAATGAAATTAAATTTTAACTTATAGGACTTGAATGGTAATAATTGAAGTGTTGTAATTTTTATTTTTAACTGGTTAAAAAAGGATAAGTACAATTTTAATTCACAAAATCTAACTCATGATACAATCTACATGTTAGAAAAAAGAAAACCCTGAATAAAACCCATCGTGGTCTTTAATGCATTACTTCATTCTCAATTTCATCCCAATTATTTAATTTCATTTATTTCATTCCTAAGTGTCACACATTTCTCAATTCAATCCTTTTTTTTTTTAAATCATCATACTTTTTTAATGGAAAATGTCAAATTCTATTTAAAAAATATTTCTTTATTGCATAAAATAATAAAAATTACTAACAACCATGGATGAAAGCAATTAAAAGAGGATTTTTTTTTATATAGTTTTTAGGTCCAATCTATAAAAAAAAAATAGCTTTGTATCAATTGAAAATTGATGGATAGGTTGAGGACTAATTTGAGGTTTTTAATGATAAAAAAATAAAAATAAAAAAGATGAAATATATGGTCTATCTTAGGCTATTTGCACAAAAAACTTAATTTTTTTTATGTAATAACATAGTTGCAAATTCCCAAATATTTATCACGTATGAACAAGCAGTCGATTAGTTTATTTGACATCGCCAAATGATTGATTGGTTCATGTAGAATACTAGATTTTTCAGTTTTAATCCTAGTGATTTCTTAAAAAAAATTTATCAGTCTTTTTATATGATGTAAAGTGAAATGTGTTCATTTATTTTAATTTGTCCTATCAAATATGATATAAAAATTTACATTTAAGCATTAAAATAAACATTTAAAAACTAAGTTTTCATTTGCTTTGTATCTTAGACTTGTTGATTGATTTCTTCATTCGGTACCTCATTTTTGTTAATGTGATCTTCATATAAACTTGTTTAAACTTAATCTTATCCAAGCATATCGTTAGTCATTTCTATTTAGTTGTTATCATTAGCTTCTCAAATTGTCGCCACCTTTCTTTCCCAAGTCTTTGACAAGGACCTAAAAGTTTTGCTCACAATATCGGCATTAGTATAAGTACTACCAAGAACATCCAAACTATTAGTGATTGTTGTCATTCTAGTAATCATACTAGTTATGTATTCATTTTGAAGCATTTTGAATAACTCATATTGATGTACAAGCATATCAATTTTGGATTCTTTAACTTGATTAGTACCTTCATGAGTTACTTCTAAAACATGTCATATATTCCTAGTATTTTTCCAATATGATGTTCTTAAACTCACTTCTACTCAAGACACAATACAAAATGTTCATAGCTTTAACATCCATAGAAAAAAACTTTTTATCAACATTGGCATACTTACTCCTAACCTTAGGAATTATGACACCATTTTTTATTTTGGAAAGGTTATGAGGTCCATTTTCTATAGATAGTCATAAATTATAATCAATGGATTGAAAGTATATTATTATCCTAACTTTCCAATAGGAATAATCACTTCCTTTAAAGAAAGGTGGCCTAAAGGTTAATGATCCTTCATTTTGAACATTAAAACTAGTGGTTGTCATTCAACTCAAGTCCAAGAAAACTTATATAAATAAGTATTAGACTTTAATACCAATTTTTGATCTAGAATTAAGGCAACAATAACACCTAAGGGAAGGTGGAATAGATGTTCCACTAATAATAACAAATATTGCAATTAACTTGATTAAACACAACAAATACAATTAACCAACAATATAATTAAAGTGCTTAATTTAAAGAATATAGGGATAGAAATTACAAACTCGATTTTTAATATCATTTGACAAGCCTGCATCCGCACATCAAGTACCAAATCAGTCTTGAGTATTGTATTCTTTATTAATCCAAGCCAAAGATTACAATGTCCTTGACGAATCCTTACCACACCCTTTTTTACCACTTGAAAAAATATCCTCTTCAAGATTTTTTTACCTTGGTGATGTACTTTGCCAATGACCAAGAGTTTTTCCCTTAAACTCTTAAAGAATTACAATTATTTTAAATGTAGCAACACTCTCTCAAAGAGTAGGTAATACAATTGAAGCTTATATCTCTTTAGCTCCCTCAATATTACTTAAAAGGTATGAAAGTGTTTAAGTGTAGTGAGTGTAAGATTTTTTACTCTTATGAAAGAATATGAAAGTTTTAATGCACAAATACAAGTATGATATAAGATTGATGATTTGAAGTTGTTTTTTTCTCTTGAAATAGCTTGCATATGATATATATATATATATATATATATATATATATATATATATATATATATATATTATTCTTCAATTAGACAAGCTCTCTCTCTCTCTGCAACTAAAATGGTCGATCAGTTTAGAGTGGTCAAGCTAATTGGTCAACCAGTTCTTATGAATTCTCAGGTCGACCAGTTTATTTGGTATTACCAAATGGTTGACAAGTTCATGTAAAATATCAAATTTATCAATTTTAATTATAGTGATTTCTTAAAACCATTTTATCAATCCTTTTTAAATGCATGCAAAGTGATGTATGTGCATTCATTTTAATTTGTTTTATCAAGTATGATATAAAAATTTACATTTGAGCACTAAAATGAACACTTAAAAACTAAGTTTTCACTTGTTTTGTATCTTGGACTTGCTAATTGAATTTTTTATTCAGTACCTCATGCTTCTTGATGTGATCTTCATATAAACTTGTTTAAATTTAATATCATCTAAACATATCATTAGTCTATTTCTATTTATTGTTACCATCACAATATATAATATTAATAAGTGACCCAAAGATCTACAAAATCAGTCATCAATGACATGTTTAGCTCTCTCCTAACTAACCTAAAGGACCATCAGATTGCGATGCTCTTCTACCCATTTGACTAGAATTCAGGATAGATAAAGGATTTGATTGACTACTAATTTTAAGTTTTTTCATGTACAATCCACTTTGGACAAAAGAATCAATCATTGTCTTAAAACTAATATCATATGCAATTGATACAAGATAATAATGATGTTCCCCAACTTTACACCTCTATATGATATCAACTTCAATATCATTATAATTTCACTCAAGTTTATGACATATAACTTGTTTAATATCCAATTCCGGTCAATTTGCCTAACAAATCAATTGAAATCCTCAATCTTGACAACTTAGCCGACAAATCAATACAAAGCATAATTGATCAAAATTCAACTTAATTTATGTTATTTTCATACCTATTTGAATGAAATCAACCATAATTGCATAAATTCATAGCTAATTAGCACAAATCAAAATCTCCAATTTTGGCAACTTAGCTGATAAATCAATACAAAGCATAATCGATCAAAATTCAACTTAATTCATATTATTTTCATGCTCAATTGTATGAAATCGAATCTAATTACATAAATTCATAGCTAATTTAACACAATTCAATAAAAAAATCACCAATTTCAGCAACTTACCTAAAAAATCAACACAAAACATAATTGATCACAATTCAACCTAATTCATGTTATTTTCATGCTAAATTGATGAAATCAACCATAATTGCATAAACTCATGCCCAATTTAGCACAATTCAATCAAACTCTAATTTCAAACAAACTTAATTTTCAAACTAAACCCTAATTTTAAGTGACACAAATTAAACATAATTTAACTTTTAAATACACCAAATTAAAATAAATATAGGTTATTTACCTTGCTTTTTTCAATCGTGGAGTGGTGGCAGTGTTGTGGGCGGCGTTCTTATGCTAAACACTATGAATGAAGGCTTGGAGATAAGAAGAGTGATTTTTGGTTTCGTAGAGAGAGACGCTGTAAACAACGGGTTCTTAGAAAGGTGGGTTGCAATTGTGGGGAGAGAAGAAAAAAGATAGGTTAAATTGCATCACTTGTCACGATTTGGAACCGTGACATCATAAGTTGTCATATTTTAGAATCACGATATTTAGTACATGTCGCAATTCAGAATCGTGACAACCATAAATGTCATAATTTTGAAATGTGAAAAATATAAAATGTGTTATTTCGCCAATTGTTTTCAAATTATGATATTTTGTCAAATTTTTTAATTTATTGTGTTTTTTTAAAAAAAATTCTCCGAATGAAAGTAAGTTGTTGCAATTTTGAATCATGATATCTATTAAATGTCATAATTTTAAAATGTGACATGTGTAAACTTTGTTATTTTGCCAATTCTTTTTTAAACAATATTATTCTGTCAAAAAATTTAATTTAATATGCTATTTTTTTATAAAAAAATACTCTGACTAGAAGAATAGGACTTCGTATAGGCAAATCCCAATCAAGGTTGTCAATTATATCCCGTTCCACCCAGAATAACTTATATATCTCGTTCTAATTTAAAAAACAAAACAATCCAAAACAAATTTTTTCTTGCTCAAAATCTTGGTCTCTTCTAGATTTCTTAACCAAATTTCGGTCAAAACATTTTGGTTGTTTTGTTCTGGCCAAAAATATATTTTTTTGCTTTTTTTTAGAAAAAAAATGCATGTTTTTTTCCCTTAATTTCATCATTCGATAGTTGAATTATTAGAGATTGGACTTTATAATTTATTATGGCTTGCTTTTTTTACGATTGTGTCAGTCTCATGATCTTTGTCACGAGTTTGACAAGTTAACTGAGTTGGCTTTTTTGTCTATTTTTTTAAATAATTTTTTTTTTCAGTTTCAGCATTCAATATTTTTAATATTTGGTTGATTATAAATTAAGATTTGTCATTTATTTTAGTTTGTTTTCTATAAAATTATCTTAGTCTTATTACTTGGGTCACAAGTTTTATAAGCTAACCCGAGTAGACTTCGGTTGTTATATTTTGTTCTTTCATTAGATTTATTTTTTCTTCTAATTTCATCATTCAACAATTGGTTTATTGAGAATTGAGCTTTATAATTATATTTCTTTTAGTTGTCCAAGTTGTCTTTAAACTTGTCGAGTCGATCGAGTCACATTAAATCTTATCCCACACGATGTAAATTTTTTTGAAATATGAATTGGATTTAAATTTAAATTATATTTATTAAATTAATATTTTAAATTATATATATTTAAAAAGCACTTCCATACTAAAGTGCTTTCAAATCAAAATATACCATTCCAATTAAAAAAAATAAAATATCAATAGCAAAAGATTTAACAACCTTAATCCCAGATCGCCTACTGCACTCATTTCCATCAAATCATATAATCCAGAAATTTTAACACTGTAAAATCGTGTACTTTAATTATATATATAAAAAAAACAGATAAAAATATCCAGTACCACAGAACATGAATAAGAACCACAGAACATGTCCTTATTGGAATTCAAGATTTTCAGTTAAAGAATTTAAGAAAAAAAATAGAAATGCCAATTTGTTTTTTTTCTGAAAAAGGAGAGAGAAGGCATAGTTAAACATTAGGTTATGTTTGCACCTGCTTTTATATTTGAGATGCAAAAAAATGTAGTTAGGGGTTTCATCAAATTATATTTTATATTGTGGGGTTTATCAAAAAATTTAGTTTAAAATAGTGTAAAGTAGTTGTTACATATTTTTTTATTGAGTTTTATAAAATTATATTTCTTTTTGTGTTTTAAAAGTATTTTTTTTAAAATTTAATTTTTTTATTTTTTTCTTTACTTTAAATTATTATTTTTTTATTTTCAGATTATTTTAATGCGCTAATATTAAAAATAATTTTTTAAAAATAAAATAAATTATTTTAATACAATTAAAATGTATCAAAACACTTTTAAAAAGCAACAACAATCAAATATTTTATACATATTTTTTATCCTATATAAACTACAATCATAATTTTTACAAAAACTCTATAGATCTAACCAACTACATTAACGTTCTTCCTTAAAATTTATTTTTTAAAAACTACGATTATAAAAAGAGTTGGCGCCGCCCTCAAAACATGGCCACAAAATCGTTCGCACAGCTGTATGGCACACCACAAAGCTCGGTTCCAACTTTGTGCAATAAAAAAATGACTTTTGTCTCAAAAGGTAACCATTTGCATGTGCTCGCCATCAACAGTCCTTCAGGCCAGCCTGCACCCTGCAGGTAACACCCACTCTTGTCTCCTCGCCAACAACTACATAAAGCATTAACCTGCCAGCCCTAATCGTGTCATCCCACTAGCCGTTGTCTGAGCTCTCGGTGTTGCTCGCCTCCTTGCCATTCTTTCTTTTTGCGCCTCCCCTCCACACATTGGTTTTCTCATAATTTATTTATCACAATGGAGGCGTTGAAGATGAGAGTATTTTTGGCTATCATGGTTGTGCTTATGGCCCTTTCAGCAGTCCAGGATGTAGCAGCAGCAGATGCCCCTGCTCCTAGCCCTACCTCTGATGCCACTACTTTTGTACCAGCTGCTTTTGCTTCTCTTGTTGCTCTTGCATTTGGGCTCCTTTTCTGAATGTAAGATTATGCATTATTTATCGTTTTTTTTTCTCTCTTTTGGCATGGTTTATGCTCATTTATTTGTTTGAAGCCCTTTCGTCCCAAACAGTACAGGGATTTGTTTGCATGGATGAGAATTGAGGGACAAAGGGGGATGGAGTGTTTTACTTGGGATTTTCATTGTTCTTGATCTTTATGACGAATTGGTCAAAAAGATTCAGACTGTTGTAACCAATTATTATTTTGTATTATAATTGATGTGATTTATTTGTTTGTGGCTTCAATTATCTTTTCTTGTAACTACTGATGAATTCTTTTGTTATCTTTCATTATACGTAAGTATCATCTGCTTAGAATTGCATATAGATTTGCCTTTTCTAGTATCCGAATTCTAGATTCTTTATGTATAAGAAATTCAATCCCTTGAGAGCCATAGAGAATGGTTTCTTCTCCTTCGGGCTTACCTAAGAGAACGCTATACACTTGGAAAATAAAAGTAGTAAGAAACAGTTGCTGCAAGCTTTTTTTAAAAAAATATATATATATTAGATAAAAAAAATTTAATAGAAAACAATAGTAGATGTATCAAATTTAAAAAGAAAAATGATTAAAAAAATATAAAGAAAACATATTAATGTCTCGCGAAACCCACAACTAAGATTTAAAAGAAAAATTAAAAGGGTGTTCAAAATGGTTGGTGCCCTTTTGGTGAGAACTCACTGTCCTGCAAGCTAAATCCATGAATGTTGTGTGGCGTGGGGATTCATGCCTCAGGCCGCATTGTTGGGTTTAGATCAGTGCTTATGGTTTGCTTGCTGATTTGTTTAAGTTTATTGCTAGGGGCCGATGATGATATCAGTCACCAAATACCATCTTTCGGGACTGAAAGAGTCTTGTTGACATTCTGCAATTCTGAGGCCTTGTTACCTCTTCGTTCTTCTTAAGAAGAGCTTGGGTGGTGTTTTTGTCTTCCTGTTATGAATGTGTTGTTGTTTTGGCTGAGATTTCTTACCATGAAAGGCGCAGATTGAGGGTTAGCCTTTCCATTAATGATTGTTAGAAATGTATGGAAAAGGGATACTGTTTCTGGGAATAGGCATTTCACCTAGTTGCGATTTTGGGTAACACTGTAGATTTAAATTCGGAGAAGAACAGGTTTAACAACTTGGATTGGGATTGGGAATTATGCTATCCATGTGAGAAATATTGTGCAGCTGAACGCATGATTAACATAAACAAAACATCTGCTTCGGAAATCTAATTATGCATTAATAGCAATTTCAGAGACCTAACATGAGGGCATCTCCAATAGTATCTCAAGCAATTTGGCTTTATAATTGAATTTTGTCACTGTTCAACTTGAAACTCTGTTCGCGAGTCCATGGCTGGTTGTCTGAACATGAAAGAACAGTTGTCCTCCATCTGTATTTTCTTTGACAGCTCTCCTTTCTGTATTTACAAGAAGAAGGAAAACCCATTGCTATGTTCTTCAACCGTTGAGCGAGTGAAGATAAGAAGGTAAATTCAGAGGACAAACATGCAAAGCAGCTTACACCATGAGTTTCTCTAGATAAAGAAAAACATCCACCTCTCCTCTTCCTCTCGATTTTGCTCCTCCTCCCAAGCAAATCTATGTTTATTTTCACTGCCAAGTAAGGTGATTTGCGAGCGTTCTTCCTGTGTATGTTACAGTGTGGATTCTCATGCGGGCTTCTGTGTGCTCGACACTCTCGTATGATTGCAGCATTTTTCTTTATGATTGCTTATTCCTCTTTTTTTCACCTGAGCCGAACTATAAAAAGACACGAACGAGCTTGCACTTAAAAAAAATAAAAAATCAATACATTCAAAATGTTTTTTTTTATAAATATATCAAAATAATAAAATAATTTAAAAATAATATAATTTTAAGAAAAAATATAAAATTTAAATAAATAATATTTTAACCATAATACTAAACAAGCCCCAACAACACGTCTTTCAAAACAACTAGTAAACATTGAGGGTTTGGTAACAAAGCTACGTGGACCTTGTCCCAGCTTAAACGTTAACATGACAGCTCATTGACTTGGAATATTGTTTTGAAATGAAAGAAATTCATTTTAAATCCATATTTTTTATATTTTAATTAAAAAAAAACTGACTCCACAAACCAAAAAATCAAGATGGTGGCGCTGCCCATGTGAATATAATTATATTTTATGGTGGGGTCAATATTGTACTTGCACAACCTTTTTCCTTGTTTTTCTCCCTCCTTTTTCTTACAAGATAAGTGTTTTTTTTGTTTTTGTTTTTTTAATTTAATTTTTTTAAAATTAATAATTTTAAATTATTTTAATACATTAATATCAAAAATTATTTTTAAAAATAAAAAAAATCATACACCGAGTCAGAATCTTGTTGTCTGACAGGATTGGTCCACTTGTCTCCATCTTATCTCTTGGAGGAAATTGGGTATGAGAGAGAAAGATGTTTCATCGAACAGACCAGCTGTGATCAATAATTGTATTTGACGTGGAAAAAAAAAAATAAAAAATCAAGAAATGAACATTCCAGCATGTGCTGAAAATATCTATCTGCTAATTTTCAGAATTAAGAATTTTGGAAAAAAGGTTTTTCTATCATTGTGAAGGTTTTTCTCATAGTTATCCCACTTGACACGATAGGTTGACTTCGAATCCCGGTAACATAGAGTAGTCTTCATTACAACCTGGTAAAGATTTTATTTTTAAATTGTTTTTTTTTCTAACGAACCAAAAAATAAATTTACGAATACGTAGCTTGATATATATCTGTGTATTTACAAAAAAAAAAAAAAAAATTATGTTTTTCAATGCAAAATAAAAAATCTTTTTAATTATTTTAATTTAAAAGGAGAAGATATAATGTTGGATAAAAAATTTTTAAACTAATATTTAAAATTTTATTATTTACAACATGTATAACAAATATTTCATAGTTTTAAAACCTGACCTGGTCTGATGGGTCGACCCAAAACTCGACTGACCCGAGGCTGAAACCGAGCCGAGTTTAAAAAAATAAGAGAAGTCAAAAACTCGGCTGATTCGGCGGGTTGACCCAGTGACTCGGTTGACCCCGCAAGACCCGATTAAAAACCTGGTTGGAACCCGTTGACTATTTATTTTTTTTAACCAAAACATCGTTTTCATTTATAAAAAAAATTTAATAGTGACCCGGGTGACCTGGTGACCCGGGCAAAACCCGTGACCTGGATCGGGTTTAAAAACTCTTGAACATAGTATAAATTGTTTCTTAATTTTTTCAAATAAAATATCTAAATCTCAGATATTTTTTATCTAATATTAAAATGATTACGGTAATCTATGTAACTCAAAACTTGATTCTTTGATCAGGTCAATCTAAACGCCGGGTTTAATATCTATAGGTATTTGTGCAAGCAAACCAACGTTCCAAACTAGCAAAGCAGTGTCAATGTTCCTCCTCACTAGTACATGGTACCCAGCAAATGTTCCAGAAACGCCTTCACATCACTGATATTCCTAGTGACCCCCCCCCCCCCCCCCCCCAAGCACGACTAATCTCAGCTGAAGCATTTAGGGCCTCAAGTTGGTCATGACTCAATAAATCTCTTTTGTTTGGATTGTTGTGCTGTTCAATCAGTCATTCTTCTGTTTTCTTTTCACGCCCGCCCTAAGAATATCATCTTAAAGACTCGAGAGCTCGTAATCAGGCGCAATCTAAGCTTAATCCATCGTGGCCACTTAGCCCGCAGATGCAGTCTATAATGAAGCTACTAGCCATTGAGGGATAAGAGCTCTCTGACAGCAGAAGCCAACTAACTGATAGCAATAAGACAAGACATTGCAGCTAACACTAATAGATTATCAAAATTTTGATGTCATAATTAGCTGACATGCCTCCACCACCTCCCTCTCAAGAATCATATAAGAAAAGGGAAACCCATGTATGCAACAAGACTCAACCTTTACTTTGTCAAAGTATAGTGGTGGATGGAAGATCATATCGCATACTGGGTCTTGCTTGTATAATAATGCATAGCTCTGGTTTACTTTATTGCTTAATGCGTTCATCGTTGGTTAAGCATTGCTAGACCAGCACAGAATTACTTGGTTCATGAATCCCAATACAAACTTTTAGCTAGTGCTGTGACGCGCACATATAAGATACCAACGTCGAACAAGTGGCTCCTACACAGAAAAACCAAGGAATCTCCGATACAGACAGGATTCACAGGAACCTGCTATCTACACGAACATCACATATATTTTTATGTACAAAAAGATGGAGACAGCCCTATATAAGAACCTTGTAAACTAGCGTGGCAGATCCACCACCACAATTGACGCTAGGGAACAACTGGGATTTTTTTTGTAGGCATTTTTGCTTCAAAGACCATTGTAGTAGCCGCCATAGGTAATGTGAGCTCTAGCGATAGGAACTCCTCTGGCTGCTGAAATTGCTTCATTCAATTTTGTTGCATGGTGAACCACTTGCTTAATCCTCTGTGACAACAGTTTGTGATTCATTAGCTTTTAAGCAGTGTTCATGAATGTGAAAGTGATCTTGGTAGCAGATTAAGTAATCACATTTTTTTCCTAATAAGAGTCCTTTAAATCCAAATCCCTTCTTTTCAAAACTATATTGCAGAGGAAATTTTTTTTTGATCATGCTGCATTTCATTAATTATTTTCAAAATGTGTTCAAGATACAAATGATTAGCAAGAAACATAGAAATGATCATGCTGCTTGTCATTACTTGATCTTCAGTTTATATGATCTAAAATATTTACTTAATGGAAAACAAGGAGAAATCAAATCAGATTAAGCATTCCACAAAATCATACGGAAATCAAACTAATCATAGGATCCATGGATAATAGTCATATGATTGATTAATTAGAAATAGGAAGAGTGACAAATTAAAAAGAAAAAGAAAAAATCCAAACCTTGTCGTCAGTGTAAATCTGGAAGCTCAGCTTTTGGTTCTGTTGTTGCTGCTTGTTTCTTTGCTGATTTCCAAAAATGAAAATACAGATGGTAGCAGCTGCAACACCAAAAGTGCAAATAGCGCCAATCCCAGTTAAGCTCAACTTCCATAAATTCAAGCCACTGCTATTCTCCTCCCAGTTCACCTCCTTTTTTGTACTATTTTCGTTTTCAGTGCTCTTGATCCTTGGAGAACTAATCTTGGTGGTCTCCAGGACCTGATCACCTGTATACCCCTGATGATCACTTTTGTCTTCAAAGTTAAAAGTAGAACCAGCATCAATTTGAGGGGGTGCGAAACCACCCTTGGTGTTTGAGGACTTTGGAGAGTCCAATTTCATGTCGACAAATTCATTTTCCTTCATTTTCTTGAAGAAAACTTGAGAAACTGAGTCTTGATCAGCTTCTTTGACTTCTGGCATGGTCACAGAGGGAACCACAGCGCTTAGGTCGATAGGTACCATGGAGACCACATCTTTTTTGGAGATTACATGATCTTCTGGGACATCCTTGCTAGTTTTTGTTGGTGGCTCCAACTGAATATGAACTGGAACAAGTTGATTAGGAACCACCCTTGAATGTTTTGGTGGAGAAGACGGGCACATGAAGTAGTTCATGTCGAACATGGCTTTGGGATTAGGACTACCACTACGTTTGCTTGCCCCAAAAGTCTTCTTCTCACCATCTTCATGGTAATCAATGAACCCATCATGGGGTAGAAGCTCCCACTCTTCAAGATCCATCTCATAGATGGAAAGTTGTTCTCTTGGAAGTAGAAATGGATCAAAAGGAAGGGCTAGAGTGCTCTAATATATAAGGGCAATTAAGTACGCTCTTATGGTGGAAAATTTGGGGGGGGGGGGGGGGGGGTCCAATTATTTGATCAAGCTAGGACGGTAGGCAGTCATGGAGTGATGCGTGGAATCTTCATGATGTGTAATACCACCGCTCCACGGTCTCCTCTTGCTGTAAAGTCTGAGTTTGCTCTATGAAGGCTAATCCTTCCCAAAGGTGACCAATTGTATGGTGGTCCATTAGGGCCCACGTCGGAGAATAGAATGCCTTGCCTGATAGGCTTCCTGGATATTTCTTTTCAATCTTATATTGGTTTGTTAAATAATCTAATCTACCAAGTTTGATTACTATATTGTCACTTAATTTGGATAAAATTTGGGCAGCTGTAAGAGTTAAGATATGGTCACACAGACGTTCCTCTTGGGGCCTATGAACATTTCTAGAGAGAGAGAGAGATGGAGAAAGATGGGATGGTTTTTGTTAGAGATTCCTTCATGGCCATGGCAGGGAAAGATGGAAAAAAAGAAAGAAGAGTGCCGTCGGTTGCTTGTAGAAGTTTGCTTGGAATGAAAGCGATAGGGTAGGTTTTTGAAGAGAAAAGGGTGAAGTTGAAAGTGAAAGCTTCCATACAACTGTCCATAGGCTGGTGGTTTCTTTAATTAATCTTTATTAGCCTTTTGTGTCAAAGTTATCTAAAGTTTTGCAATTTTGATGGTCGTAGAGTGGACACATTTGCCTGAATTTCACATGATTGTAGGGTCAGATATGTGTTTATCTTGGGGTGGGGTAGTTTTTGCGGTTATTTTTGAAAAAATATATTTTAAAAAAATTATAAATTATAGTTTTTTTAGAATTTTTTAGTATTATCTAGGTAAAACTATGGTTTCTGATGATTGATCAAAAACTTTCAAAATTATTATTGGGACACAATGTAATTTCAATCTCATTTTATCATTCTAACAAACAGATCTATAATCAAATTAGAAAGGTAGTTGATTAAAATAAACCTTGAAAATAATACTTATGATTCTAGTGTAAAGCGGAAAAGCTGTCGGTGGCAACGATTATGGCTATCAAAATGATTGAATTTTATGGTAAATAGTTCCATATAATGAGAAAGTTTCAATTAAGGGTTTTTTATTTTTTACCTTGAAAATACCTAGAAAAATAGATCTGAGTTCGATAAGATTTTTTATTTTTAGTTGATTTATTTATCTTAAAATGGTTTTTTGTGTTTTTGGAGATCATAAATTGATATACTTTCTATGAGGTTATTCTGATCTTATGTACCAGGTTATAAGTTTGGCAAGTTAACTCAAGTTAAATATTTTTGTTATTTTTCAATTTCATTATTTAACATTGAGTTGATAGGGGATTGAGTTTCATAATTTATTTTGATTTATTTTATATGGGATTATCATGGTTTCATAATCTAGGTCGATGATTTAGTAGCTTAACCTGGGTTGGCCCGAATCAATTCAATATATTTTTGTTTCAATATTATTTTTTTTAAAAAAATGTTGTTTTCAGTTTTTGTGAGTCATATTATGGTTTTACCGGTCATCCGAATTATCCTTAGACTCATTAAGCCGAACAGATCACATCGAGTCAATTTCTACATAATTTATTTTTTTTACTCGAAAAATGTTAGCAATTTCCAGATTTTTTTTTTGTATGTTCAATAAAAACTTAATATGACTCATAACATAACACGAGCCAACTATATAATATATTGCTAAATGGTATATAATTTAACTATTCTTTATCTAACAAGGATACTTATCAACTGTAGATCCTTATACATCTAACAAGTTCGTTTTGGAACCGGCAAACCTTTTGCAATCAGTGTTGAACATTAGTAAGATACTTGAAAATACTTTTCTTGGGCTCTTATATTGTAATATAGTTTCTTTTTATATATCAACTAACAATATGATTCTAATTCGAAAGATTATACTTTAATTATATTTCTTTATAAAATCTGACGAATTCCTGGGGAAAAAAAAGGTGGCAACATGATTTTATTTATTTAGGATAAAAATAAGATTTAAATCCTTGAACATCATAGCTCATATTATTATAGTGTGGAATTAACCATGGTTGCAAATTTAAATATTTAAAGCAACGCTTGATTTTGCATTTTGAAATTACATTTGAGAGCGTTTTAAAAATATATATACCTTAAAATATATTAAATTAATTTTTTTTGATAAATACTTCAAAAAAAAACAAACTTCATAATAATAAACAAATACGTGGATAAAGCCCTGAGAGGTGTAGCTCAACTGGTCAGATCCTGAGTTTGTTCTCTAGAGGTCATCAGTTCGAGTCTTATAAATCTCAGGCTACTGGAGACTTACATGGTTGTTAACTTCAGAATCCGTGAAATGAGTTAAGGTGTACGTAAACTGATCCGGACACATACTTTATTAGAAAAAAAAAACGTGGACAAAAACTAGTGTGCATTTCCTGAATGGGCTGAACCTTTCCACTCTTGGCTTATTGGAGAAGGAAAACTTGCCTACGTATTAAATAAAATATTTGACTCACCATGGATGTATACATGGCTTGCAAGCAAAACCATAAATAATAAAAAGGAGAATTTCATTATATAAATGGTTTTGAACAGTGCCACATACGTTCTTGGAAATGGAAAAAACAAATCTTGGGAGTAAATGAAAATTAAATGCGAAGTTGATGCCCAAAAAGAGATTCAATAAAGACGCCTGTAGGACGGCCCACCTAAGAAAATCACTCCATTGGAAGCGTTCACAGGCTGCAATTTTATAGAAATAGATTGTAAAATTATAAAATTATAATTATTTTTTTAAAATTAATTATATATTGACAGATCCTCTATATTTTCATAACTTGAATTTTAACTTTTATTTTCTTAATTTTTTGAAAAAATCCAAAAAAAATAATCCAAAACCATTCTTAATTTGCTACGGCTAAGTATCTCAAAAATAAAATATATTTGGATATTTTAGCATATTAAAAAATCATAAAAATATTCTTTTGTTTTTACATGCATTCTTGAATTTAGTAATTAGTTCATTAAAGTCATGAGAACTTGGTATACATTTTAAAAATATCAAAAAAATTATTTTATTTTTTTAATATAAAAAATTATAAACTTATACGTAAGATACATTCCAAGTATAAAAAAATATAAAAAATATATTTTGACTTTAAAACAACTAGATTTGACCCATAAAGATCACTCTATTGGGGTGAACCAAATTTAAATATTAAAACACCACCAATTAGAAAACACAACAATACCTTAGTTTATATCAGACAAACAAACAATGCAGCTTACCTTAGATAAGGTGTATTAGGAGTGATGCGTCCTCCTCATACATATTCAGTCTCTTTATTCAGACTCTAAGACAAGTTAGGGTTCCTAGTGACCAAAATACTAGGTGACAACTTCATCCCCTTTTTATTGATAAGAAACAAGAATTTATTATTCTTTCCTCCATCACCAGAGATCCCGACCCAGGAGGACGATCACCACGACGCCGCACACGTGCGATCTAGATAATGAAAGTTTAGAAAGCATTGTGTGTTACGTTTCCTGAAACACATACACACAACGGAAAATGTAAATTTAATTTTTTTTAAAGAGTCTCAAAGATCCAATTAGACAGATCTAGAGTTGTTCAGAGTTTATACGAAGATTACCTGAAGATCATATTTTTTTTTGGCTTTGAATATTTGCTTAAAGGCTGGGTTGTCGCAAACCACAAGTTGTCCAAGTGTTCGGTATCTAACGGTAAACCATACAAACCATCAATTAGAAATATGCTAAACCCTTTTAGAAGAGAGATATTATTATACCTTAGATTGCTAGCTCTTTTCTTTTATATTTTAGGTGTTTTACGTACGATATTTTTCTCATCCTTTTCATCACATAAAATGAAAGATATAACATTTTATTTATAGAAAAATCTAAAAACCCTATAAATGGTAAAATATCAATTTTCCCCTTAAATAATATAATATGCATTATTTTAAGCTAATTCTATAAACTTATTCAATCAAGTCCTTACTTGATTGTTTTTAGGTCTAGAATTGTAATCTCCTAAATTAATTACTTTATAGTCCTCAATTTCTAAAATTTATTTATAGTTAAGTCACACTTGATTAATCATATCATTTTAATTTCTGACCAATGGTTCTTATGTGGGTTACTCATTAGGTTCCCTAAGAAGTTGACCTAAATATAAATCACAATCCTAAATAAAATAGAATTAAATAAATTAAACAAATTAATTTATTATCAATTCAACAATTGATTGATTTATATTTGAAGATTAAATATAATGTCTAGCAACTTGTTATGATCCCTCCTAAATATTAGGAAAGTCTTAAGTGGTTTGACTTAATCTTTCAGTGATCAATTTATCAGTGTAATTATTATCCCTTCATTAACAATGTTTCGATTTAGACATCATAGCATAAAATGTGTCTACTCTGTCAAATCATGTTTGTTCTCAACACCATAGTCATTGACTCTTTGAATGAGATTTGAAACCCTTTTCAAATATTCTTCCATCTTGTGTAAGGATTTACAATCAATACTATTTGAGAACAAATAAAATATATTTTTTAATTCACATAGGGTGATGAATCATGTCTTGATTATTTAAATACCTTCGTATAGTAGAGGAGTTTAAGAGTCAACAACGATAATCTCGATTTTACATGATTTCGACTGAGTTTACTGATTTTGCACGAATCAAGTTTGATTTTACTGGTTTCGAGTTCTTAGTTCGAGTTTTCATATTAGATACATATTAATTTACAAAATCATATAATTTTATGAGTTAACACGTGATTTTAACAACAGTAGTTGAAAGGCAGCAAAATACAGTGCAAACACACTTGTTCTTCAAAAAAAACAAAATTGCTAAAAGTAACGAATATTTCTAAACTAATCTACAAGTTCAATCGATAATAATTTTTATTTTCAAATGATTTTGAGAGTGAACCCTCATTTTAATTTAATGAATTCAAATAAATATATTGAATTAAAGGAGGGGTATAATGAGAGGAGAAAAAACGTCTAAATCTTCGTTAGGTCGTGATATCACAATCACATCATCGAAATAACAATAAGAAAGCATACCAATGACAACTTTGACATCAAAATCTCCCTCCCTCTCACTTCGAATAATTATCCAATTACAAAGAAGATAAACACTTCCTCCAAATGTAGCATTGGCTAAAAAAGTCCAGCCAGCCGCATGACATAATTGATGCCAAAGCAGAGGTTCTTCGCCAGTAAAGGCAAAGCACAATCATTGGGAAAGACGCATCATGAGCGTTAAGACTTGCATTGCTGAGGTTCAACGGAACAATGTACTTTAAAGTATCTTTCTTCCTTGGGTTTGATCTTTCGGTCTAATCACAAACCTATATAGTCTTCTTCTCATTCGTATCTCTTGACATGAAGTTACCATTAGCGAGGCAAAGAGAAAGAGCACACAGTATACTTGCATTCATCTTGTCAAAATGTTCCTCCAAATGACAATAATATACAAAGGAAAAAAATTACAAAAGGAAAGCTGTTCTCAAATTTACATGCCTGATCGCTTCCTCCCAAAACTAGAACAAGCATCGATGGTTTCAGCTATCATTATCATCATCAACAACGCTAATAGTAGTAAAATTTTAACACGAGTGAGTGAGAGAAAACATGATCCCAGAACATTAAAACTATTTGTAATACACTAGTTAACAGTAAGCCTTTCCTACCTTGATTTATGTCCCAAGGGAAACCAGGATATGCCTCAGGATTGTGACCTAGCTGACGCAGAAGATTCACCCAAAGAAACAGAAGCCAGTGAAGACGCCCAAACCCGGAAATTTTTTGCTCGTTCATGGAAATTTCTGGTCTTGAATAATCTCAGCTTAGTCCAAATCCTCCTAACATCGACCATGTGAAGGATACGCCCAAATAATTGGCTTGTCTCGCCAAATATTTCCAAGTTGAAATGTGGCACATAACAGACATAGAAAGCCTTGATATGTGATAACGCTTTTGGATATACATACAGCAGCAGCACCCTGAAACAGAGAAACAATGTAGCCAGTACCAAGTAGGGTTCACTTTTTATTATATCCTCCAAGGATGGCCTGTTCCATGGCTGCATAATAGATTGTTCACGTCCCTCTGTGCTAGTAGAGTCGTCATCATCTTTGGCAAAATGTTGAACTGGTTCGAGTCCTGAATCACAGATGGCTAGGTTAGAAACAGGATATATAAATTGATGACTCAACTATTGTATGTTGCTGGAAATCAGGGCACTAGTTAACCCTTGGACAATTTCTAATGTGCTGCAAGGTTGACCATTGACTACAATTTAATAAAGCACTCCGTGCGTGAATCTTACAACATTAAGTCCATAAGATCAATGCATATTAAATGGTGGAAGCAAAGAAGGGAAGTGAGCTCAGCAAGAATATACGAACACATTTACCTGTTGTTTTTCTATAAAACTGAGCAAGAGATTGAAGGTTCTTTGGCCCCCTATACTGCACCTTTGATGTCTGGTTGACTATTAATATTGAAGGCAGGCTGTGGATTCCATATCTTGAAAATATACTGCAAAAAAAGACATGGCATTGATATCACTAGACAAAATACAGGAGGCCAAAGATGGTTGGTATTGGAGAGAGACCTCCAACAAGAAATCAATAAAAAGTTCAATGAGTATCAAGTGATGACAATAAAAAAGAACCAAGTTTTAACTAGGCTTTGAGGAACTAATCGTAAGCCACTACAAGCATATCATTCACAAAGATAAGAGGTGTCTCACCTTGGGTGAGCTGAAGATTGTTCAAGAGCCAAATGTTTGATTTGAGGGAACATGGAACTAAGCATGTCAAATTTAAGAAGCATACTGCGTGAGAAAGGACACCATGAAGCATAAAACAGTACAGAAGTATAAGCATTCCTCTGTTTTGAAGTCAAGGCTCTGTCCAGGAATTTCCCATCCACCTATTGACAAAAGTATGTAGTTCAGCACTACAAACTAATACAAAGCTTGAATTATAGGAATCAATCAAATACAGACCAGACCATATACTGATTATCCTAGTAATATCTGAGAAATGAAAGCATAAAATATGCAGTCCAAAAGCCAGAAAACTGGACTAGATCATAAAGCATGACGCCAAAAACATTACATGCAAGTCTAGATCATGCCATGACTTTTATAACAAGTTACACGAACAAGAAGGCAGAGCAGGGAAAAATTACGAAATGGAATTTATAAACTCTTTTGAATTGCATATACATAAAAAATGAGCAACAAGATCTTGGGGACAGTCAAAATTTTATTTTGAAGAAATGTTAAACGAAAATAACCTAAGAGCTAAGCATACAATTAGCACAATGCCTCAAGTAAACCACTCATCTTCAATAAACAACCAACCAAATTTTTAACCTTGTTTTGAATTCCCATGAATTCACACAAAACGAATAGTTTTGGATTTATTTTAACCAAATTTAAGGTTTTGGAATTAAACTGCAAATGAATTGCATTGCAACTCAAATTAAGTGAGGTTAAAAAATAAACATAAGTGTCTACTCATGATTTGCCAATGAACGGTGAGTTTTACCTTACTTTTAATTGCCCACAATTTTTTTTTAAAAAAAAACAAACACCCATAATTTTAATCAATTCAAATTCAATCTATTCATGAATATATTTCAAACAAACTGTTAAATAATCATAATAAATAGGTGAACTACATGATCCATTTGTGTGGTCCTCTCAAAGAGAACTATGCAGTCAATCATGTCCACTGATAATTGACAGTATGCTGTGAGACTGTGACTGTCCTGATCCATAACCAATGTGAACTCCACTGAGAACCTAGGACCTATGACAAACTTATGACTCATCAACTGGCTTAAGCACCACAGAGATACAACTAATTTTAATGTCTCCCATAGCAGAGCTCTGTGCTGCAAATGAACTTAAACTTCTGAAGTGTCCTAAGAATTTATGACTTTGATTTACTTCCATTAATTTAGTCCAAAAGATAAGGAATCACAATTTCCTTTTCATTCCTCAAATATGAATTTACACTTGATGTGTCATAAGAACATATGACCCTGTTTTGCTCTTCCTTTTTTTTGTCAGTCAGTCATCCTCTTGCCATGCCTTAACTCATTCTCTATTTTATCCCTTTTTTTCCTCAGTCAGTCATCCTCTTGCCATGCCTTAACTTGTTCTCTATTTTATCCTCAGGGCCTCAAATACACCACATAACTCTCTTCTTTCTCTTTTCTCTCCCTCACAAACCTTTTTTTATGGAGGGACCATATCTGATTCAAATACAAGGCAGGGTTTTTTTCCCTCATATTTAGAAGTACAAGATGGTCCAGCTCAGCTATTAAGGAATGATTATGGAAAGGCTGAGGCACCCCAACATCAACCATAATTGTTCAACAATCTACTCAAGTATGTTTCAATTGATTAGAAGCGAGTACCGGTCACATACAGCCACCTCCTCAACATAAAACTTATTTATAAATTTCAAGGTTTTATCAGGCCAAAACCAATAAATAAGGTGGAAAGCAAATACTGACATGCAAAGTTTGCATGTCAGTGCAACAACTGTGCAAGCTTATGCAAATGAGTTATTATTGTCAGACTGAGTTTTATCCCACTAACTCGATCTAGCAAAATAAATGCTAGGTTGCATGCAAACACAACAGCTGTTCTAGGTTAACTGACTGAGTAATTTTCACACAAGAGTTTTTATCCCAATACCTCAAACTAGCCAAACTGAGGCATTAGGCTTTTCATCAATAGTTTTCAAGTGACTACATGATCTTAGGGAAAGTACAAAAACAAAACAACAATGGAAATATCAAAAGACAAAAGAAGAATAATTCTTCTCTTCCTCAAGCAACCAGTGCTGTTCAGCTTCCCTTCTCCCATCTACTTCAACAGGACTGACTATTATGGATGTGTTTGTTTGGGGTGTAGGATACCGCAGCAGTATAAACATTCAAGTTCAAGATTTAGAACAATGAATAGAACCGGTCAACCATCAATTACGAGCAATTTACACAAGATAGAAAAATAACTTGAACTTATCACATGCCTCTTGTCCACTTGCAAGAAATTTGGCTGATACATAAAATCCGTTTCGCTATGATAATTTCTCCATTTCTCCATTGTTATTAGATTGCTCATACAAAATGTAGTATGCAGTCATGCTACTAAACAAATGCTATATCAAATAATAGTGACACATTTACATTCATCCTCACCCCTCTCTCAACACTCATGGAAAGAGAGAGAGAGTGGAAATGGATAAAAATAATATTAAGGTGTTTCTACAAGAAAAAAAAATACACCATATCAAGCAAACCACAAAAAGAATGATTTTGATTTCGCTCAAAATGATAACTTTATTTTCCCAGAGGGGTTCCAAATGGATAGGTCCTCCTAGGCCTATAGAACAAGATCTGATAGATAAATACATAGCTAAGGCACGAGTCAAAGTGAATATTGATATGTGGAGATGATGGAACTAGCTCCAGGAGAGAAGTAGACCCTCCCCCTTGTAAGTTCATTCTTTTACCTCACTGTTTCAAACAGAGACAAGCAGCAGTACAAAAACTTATCAGGAAGAACTAGCTAGGTTCATGTTTACATGAAATAGAATCTTAAGGCAAAAGGATCTAAGAAAATCCTAAACTAGAAAAAAGGTGGCAACTTGGGATAAGGTTTTAACTGCTGACAATCTATAAAAGAACGGAACAACGTTGTCTAGGATTACCCCTCCAACTGAAAAACACATTTGCTCCACAACACAATCAAAAATTAAAAAACACGAGTAGCCTCAGCCTCCATACAATTAATACTTGATAGTTCCCTTGGTCCATAAGTAACAATTAAATTCAAACCACTACTGCCAAGTCTTCCAAAAAAAAAATGAGTTGAATTCAAACCTTCTAGAAAAGAAAAGAAAAGGCAAAACATTCAAAGTCTAAATTCTAATTCATATTTCTTCAGTGTGAAAAATTCCGCTGCAACACAAAAAAGAAATAAAAGTGATAAAAAACAAAGTCAACCCATTAATATTTACTATTCCAATTCACAAATTTTGCCAAAAAATCTAAACCTTACATTTCATCTACAATTAATCAACAAGCCCTAGCAACTAAAACCGCAAAAACATAAAAACCCATCAGCAGAATAGATCAAACACAAAAATAGAACAACAAGAAACAGCATGAAATAACAAATCAAATCAAATCAAAACATCAAGAACCCATTAATCCACAGCCAAAAACAAAGTAGCCCAGATGACAATATCACAAAATCAACAAATAACCACCAATCTAAGAAGATAAAATACATCACAAATCACAAACTTAAAAATAAAAATAACTAAAAATAGCACAAAAAAACAAACAGAGAGAAACGTACCTGAAGAGGAGGATTTGGAGGGATCGAAACAGGACATTGAGATTGAATATGGTGAAGAGACAAAGCTGATTCGTTAGGACAATCAGACAACGCTGATGCCGTCAAAACCCCAATATAGAGCAAGAAGAGAGCAGAAAGCAGAGACATTGAAGAGGTTGGAAAATGAAAAATAAAACAAAACCAAGGTCCAAATTGAAAACCCAGAAAAAGAAAGAGAGAAAGGGAAAAAAATATCAGTACATCTATGATTTTGATTTACCAAAAAAAAAAAAGATAAAACAGAGGAAGAAGTGAGCGCTTTGTGGTTCTTAATTAGGATTCGGTTTATAATTAAGGTAAGATGACAAAGTACTATTTTTTTTTCTTAGCAAGTACCACTTATAAACAAGATCATATATAAATAATAGGGAGAGATGGCAGGGTTTAGCTTAGAATTTGAGAAGAGTTGATGTCAGGTTTTTGGGTATCAATGGAGGGGAGGGGAGGGGGGGGGGGGAGATGATTTTGCGCTTATTATAGTAATGTTATCAAGCTCATATTTATTTCTGTGGTTGGCAAGGCTTTTTCCAACTTCCTTCCTTTCTTTTTTTAGGTTACTTCCAATTTTATTTATTTATTTTTTGTTGGTAAGGATTCTTTTATCAAAGAAAGAATTTTTGCCTTTTTTTTTAATTCATTTTTTGGGTTAGAATCTAGATTTAATTGCCTTTTCATAAATATATAATTCATTTATTAAGTTTTGAGCTCTTTATTATTTTAATCATGATTTTATCTACAAATATTATATTAATGTGTCGTTTGTGGTGTTAAAAAACGGTGAGAATAACATTTCTTAATATATAAATTTTACATTAAAAAAAATAGTACATTATCAATGCAATATTAGGGTCAAACCTTTATCAAGCCTAACTTAACAACTTCAAGTTTTTACGCATATTTATGAATCCAATAAATTCAGTCTCTAAAATTAAGCCCTAAACCTATTTAATTAAATATATATAATGCAATTATGCATTCTATCCAGTTTTATATTGTCAGTTTTATACCATCAAATATCATTCTCAATTTAATATTTAAATCAGGCTCGAATTTTACCAAAAACTTTCAATTTATTATTTTACATTGAATTACAATTTCAGGTTAATTAGAATTTTAAAAGGTATTGCGATACAAATCAGAAGATGTAATACGGATTTTTTTATTTATTAACTTTTGCCTTGTGAATTTTCTATTTGGAAATGATTCTTTTCCTAATAATGCAAGAAATATTTAACAACTAATTTTAGGACTTTTCCTAGTTTTATAAAGATCTTTAATGAGCAACAACATAGTTTTCAAGTGTGATAATAATTTTTTTAATATTCTAAAATTCCTTTTCTTACAAGAATTCTTGAGCTGATTTTTTTATTGCGTAATTTTATACTAATAAACATAAGTTTTTATTCAACTATTTGATCAGATCGAAATTTTATCAGATATTTTTAGAGGTCTTGTTTTATATTAGATAAAGTTTCAGATCAATCTGACATTTATAATGCGGTTCGAATCACTCTTAGGTTAATTCATTAAATAAAAACTAGAAATATCCATGTATATGAGCCCAAAAGGATAATTTTAAAATTCATTACTCTTAGGCTTCATTTGGTAATGAGTTTCGAATTATTTTTTAAAATGTTTTTCAAACTGTATTTTTACTTGAAAATATATTATATTAAATTTTAGGTTTTTTTATCAAAAATATAAAAACAAATTGAAAAAAATATTATTTTAATATATTTTAATTAAAAAATATTTGTATAAAAACACACATTTAATAATTTTCAACCATATATCTAATATATCTAGTAAGTAAAAGAATAGAGGTGGCAAAGGGAGGAGACACTTATTGAAAAAACAATTAACCAACCTTATTATAATAAATAGAAGAAGGATTGAGAAAAAAAACCCATTAATTATTTAAAATTAATGAAACTCATAGTTCACCATTTATCTTATTAAAAAAAGCTAAAAATAAAAAAAAAATCTCACAAAAAATAAATAATAGTAATAGTAGGTGCATGAAGCCACGTACATGAAGCATTAATAGCCCTAATGCATGAATGTTGACATATAGCCTAAATAATAAATAAAGAAAATGAAAGATATCATGAAAGAAGAAAGCAATATTAAAAATAAATTTTAAAAAATAACCAGAAAGATACCACACATTGTCTTCATCATTGACAAAGAAGCCAAAGAATGCCAAGCTCTTGAACTCAAATCCGGTTTGCATCCTTTCAAGCATAGTTTTAAAATCCAGATTGGGTAGCCAGGTTAACTCGGGATTCAACTGATCCGGAACTAGAACCGAGTCAGGTTTAAAAAAAATAAGGGAAGTTAAGAACCCGGATGACCCGGCAAGACTCGGTTGTAATCCATTAACTAATTTTTTTAAATCAAAACGATATCATTTGGATTTTAAAAAAAATTAGAGTAGATCTAATCAAAACCCAGTGATCAAGACAAAACCCATGACCCGGGATTATCACCGGCCAGGTTTAAAAACTCTACGTGACAACTCATCATAAAGAAACAAGTGGTTGAGAAGGTGGGTGCTAGGATTACTTGAAATTTTGCTTCTGCAAAAGGGAGAGCGAGAAATTGAACGCATAGTTAACCACAAAGCCGTCGTTGCTTTCCTCCGTGAGAGGCATGGATCCCCATGCTGGCATCATATACCACATAACAAAAAAAGAAACACAGAAAAAAGCTCCTCGGAGATCATATTGTGTCCAGGGAAAGCTTTCCAAGCCATTATGATATATTGACAAATTGCATATTCGAAGATATTACATAGACTTTGTTATTAGGAGATTACAGTTTCGAACAAGTATATTGGATCACCCTTCAAAACTTACAATGACATCCTTCTTTTAGTTGTTTCTGTCTTTACCGAAAGAACATCTTGCATGAAGAAATCCATCAACTAAGTATCAAACCTAAACAGATGATTTGAGCCCAATGATGCCTGCCAAAATAATGTAACAAATGTCAGGCTTCTGTATATAAGCAAAAGGATTTTAATTGAAAAATAAGTAGTATGTGACACCCACTCCATTCCATCTCATGACTAAAAGTTCTTGCTCGAAAGCATAAAAAAATTCATAAGAGTAGGGAATATTACCACATCCAACCCTTGCACCTGCATTCCCAGTTGTCTTGCTAAGATCATGTCCACCTGCCCATTATTTTGGAATTTGAAAAAAAAAAATGCTTCAGTACAGATAATGAAACGAGCATCTACATGAATTTTTTCTATTCCCGGACAGATAATAAAACAGGCATCTATATGAAAATTGTTTGATTCCCAAATAAGTAAATGATCAAAAGAAATGTTGGAGATATAGACTTTCAGTGAACAAACACTGATCAGAAATGTGATTCCAGTTTACAGCATTGCATCCCAACCTCTTCAAGAGTTTTGTTGTGCAATACTCTCCAAATAGTCCCATTCAACAAAGAGGTAACAGATTTCCTGTGTTGTAACCTCCAAAAATTTAGTTGCTCTTCTACTAAGAAAAGCCAATTTAGTTGATGTTAAACACCAAAAAATCATATACCACAAATCTCTAGGCGCTCAGAAATGTCCCAGTAACGGTAAGCTTCTCCATCCTCTTATCACATGCAGAACATGTGAATAAAAATTTTCTTCCACTATTTGACTAGATGAAATGCCTGTTTTGGGAACACGCATCCGGACTTGTTTAACTGTGAATTTCAAAATTTTCTTCAGAAAATCTAGACTCTAGAGCATGTACAAAATTTTTTCCCCGAGCCCTGGTTAAGTGGGGAGTAATAGTGGATGGATCTTTTACATATCACACTTTTTCACCTTTTTTCTACATTCTAAATTCCTTATAAAACTTCTCACCACACAATCACAGATATTAGTTTCATTCTGCTCCATGCAAGAATTCTGATGGGGAAAGGTCAGGCCAAGGAACAACAACAACAACCAAGCCTCAATTTCAAACTAGCTCGGGTCGGAGAGGTCAGGTCAAGATGATCATTCTTGTATAAGAATTTGAGATAAATTTAGCTTAATGCAAACAGCACTTGGACCATGATGCCTATGTTTCATATGTGGAAAGACAGTTGAGGGCACTGACTGTTGATAATATGTACATGTTAAACCGAACTTCATAGAATATTCATTCGGTGCACACCCTTGCTCATCCTCCAAAACACAAACATGTGAATTCAAAAAGTTTAAGACAGCAACGAGCAGCAACAGGAAATCAATAGGCTTCCTAATCCAATAAACTCAGGCAGAGATTGATGCACGAGATAAAATATAAAAGTGAAGCAAGTTTGAATCAGGGGATATAAGCGAGTCCATATCAGCTTAATAACTTAAGGGCACTCAAGTTGCAGACTAAAGTTAAGCGCATATATAAGCATACCAGATACGAATTTTACAAGGAGCAGCCTGAAACTTACAGAATGATTGCTAGAATGCAGGAGCTCACGTAACATTAAAATTTTGGCAAACTGATTACAAGTATGAGGGTGATGCTTATAAACAATCAGGCCACCCCATAAATAATCTCTATGACCATAACAAAAATAAAAATTTCATACCTACTTCATAAGAAAAAAAATAGCCACTGTTTTCCAACACATACCTAGTTTTCTGCGAAGCTAGTGATAGTATCTGAGGTAACATGCAAATATTTTGCAGCCAAATCTAGAAGCCTTTACCTTTTCCAAGATCATCAGGATCAGCATGCACAACAACAGCCCTCCCCAATATGGAATGCATCCCACTCAGTGGTATCTAGAAGTTGAAACCAAGAGAGAGAAGTTCAATAATTGAAGCTAGATTCACCGAGTAAAAAACTTTTATGAAACAAAAGATCTGAAGAAATCAAGGGCAGCTGTGCAACCCTGCACAAAACCATTAGACTGAGATTCTCATGGCATTTGATAATTCTAAAATTGTCAAGATCACAAGATCATGTAACATGAGCCAAAACCAAAACTAGCATTGAATTATCAGAAAAACTTAAAGTTAATCCAGAGGAACAGAGTAATAAAGCACAAAACCATTCCAAATCAAAAGAGACTATCATTAATCCAATCACTATAGGTATCCGTAAATACCTGAAAGTCTGTGATCGAAACTTCTGCAACACCTGCAACATGAAAAAATTAAGCTAAACCAGTCCCTGGTTCTCCAACTTACCAAATTCATATAGGAAAAAAGAAACAGCGCATACCATCTGAGCCTGCAATGATGTTCCCCAAATCTCCAGCATGACGTTCATTATCACATGGAGCTCCATGGTCCTTCTTTAATGGATTGAAATGAGGTCCTAACATTAAGTAAGATCATTAGTAAATTTATAACCATGAATGAAAACTGCTGCAATCCAAAGTAAAAGCCACATACATAAAAGATAAGAACTTCGTGAGCCTAAATATCACAACAAAGTTGCAGAGTTAAATTTCAAAATCAAATTTGAAAAGAAGTGCCAACAGTAACAACAAGAACATAATCTTGCAGTCGACAGAAGATAAGCATCACGAGCCTAAAATCAGCACCTACTGCTCTAATTTTAAAATCCCAGTTCAAATTCAACAAGATAGTAACAAATAGTCATGCATATGAATACCGCAGCCAACCCGTAAAAAAGAATTGCAAGAAACAGTACATTTTACCCTCTGAAGCGACAACACACACATGTATAAAGAGAGAGTATACCAGTGGAATTGCAGCCATTGGTGGTATCACCAAGAGCATGAATATGAAACCCATGAAGGCCTGGTGATAAGCCAGCTATCCTCCCTGTCACATGTGTTGCCCCTGTAGATATACATACATACATTCATGTTTCACGCAGATACAATCAAGAAAAAAACCATGCTTTCTTTTCTTAGCAAGATAGAAAAAGAGAGAGACCGTTTGGTTCTTGAATGAAATGAAGAGAGCCTCTAACATTAGAGTCTCCGGTGATGAGAGCCACCGCTTTCACAGACCCTGTTGCCATTTTATCTTTGCTGCTGCTCTCTCTCAGGTTTTTAAAATAAAAATATCATCCAAGGCACCTATTATTATTATTAACTCAAAAACTAAATGCGTGGGGTGAATAATATACAGCCGATACTATTCATACTCTTGACAATGTGGAAGTCACTATTTATTTGTTGACAATTCATTTTCATTTTTAAAATTTTATTTTAGACCATTTGTTCTTAATCCAAGGCCAATTATTTTTGTTTTCTTAACAACTGTGGAAGTGGAAAAATAAAGACTAGAATGAAAAAAATATCAAAAATAAATGATGTGGCTGAAATTTTAAGAAATATATATTTTGGTCCTTTAACTTCAAAAATAAAACAAATTATACGATTTGTTTCGGTGCCTCAATTCTTTTCAAATTCAATTTTGACATAAAAATTTATTTTTATTATTTTTGATCTCTGGTTAAAAGAGAAGAGAGAGAAAGAGATCGCCAGATTCTGACACTAAAGAGAGAAAAATATTGTTGACAACGATTTAAACCCCCAAAACGATCAATGTTTGAGTTAAATGGTTCCATTTGATGACAAGAATTTATTTTAGGTTTTTTTTTTTACCTTTAAAGTTCAGGAAAAAATGGATCTGAGTTAGATTTGATTTTTTGTTTCAAGTTGATTTTTGTTGGTGGGATGATTTTTTTGTTTTTGCAAGCCATGGATATGTTTATCATAGTTCGTAAGGTGTTTTTTGTCAAAAATAGGTTGAAAAACGAGTTTTGGATAAAAAAACCTTAAGCTTTGATTTTCCGACCACCATAGTGGTCACTATTTAGGCAAATCAAACGACACATTGTTTGATTTTATTTTCACAAAAATTTGGGGCGGCTGCAACCAAAAAAATATAAGGGCCCAAACGCGTCGGCCCTAACAAAATAGGTCAGGTGGGTTGGCTTATCGGGCCTAGTAGCACCTAATCTTTACTCTCTTTTTTCTAAATTATTATTTCTAATTCTTTTTTAAAATTAATGATTTTTTTATATGGTTCTATTCTCTAATTTTTTTATATTTAAATTAATACTTCTTCTTTCTTTCATTTTGTTTAGAGAGTTTCTTTTAAATGATAATTATTTGTTTTGTTATACATTTAAATTTTAAAGAGTTTTTCTTATTCATCTATAATTTTTTTTTTATCTTTTGTATAGATGAAATTTATTTTTGAAAATAAAAAAAATATTTTCAGATAATATTTCTAATAAGTGCAGCCTTACATAGTATTTTTCCTCTTTTATTTTATTCAATCAAATTAATTTGTATCTCTATTTCTATTATCGTTTGTTTAAATAAAAAAATTATTTTAATAAATAAATTTAGCAAACACAACTGGATAAATATTCTGGTTTGTGAGAAAATACTGAAGGATAAAATCTCAACCTGACTCTTTGATTAATATTTATCCAACCCGCAAAACCCGTGACTTGAATTAGTGACTCCACTTAATTGATTTATTTTTTTTATTGATAAATTGAATAAAATCCCCAAAAAAAACAACAAATACTGAAGAATAAAATCCCAACCTGACTCTTTAATTAATATTTAGTCAAGACTTGAATTATAAACTCCACTTAATCAATTTAATTTTTTTTATTAATAATATTGAATAAAAATCCCAAACAAACATAGGCGATATTGTTTGTGTTTGTTTTAAATCAACTAGCGCACCTAGCAAGACTCAAATCCACGAACTTATAGGTATCCCACGTGCTTCAACCAATTAAGCTACATCACTTTATTCTAAAATGCTTAAAATACTAATTTTTTTGTTAGATGGGAAAAAATATGATGCGTCCAAGTATCAAACCCACAACTTCACATTAGTTCCATGCGTTAATCACTAAGTTACGACACAAAGCTTGTGACCAAATGATTAAAAAAGTTGTATTAACTTGTTTTGCTGATCATATGAACAACAATAAAATTAATGTTCAACTTCTTAGTTAATTATGATTATTAGTTTCAAAAAACAATTATAGAGAATTTATTCATTCATTTTTTCTTGGATTTTATACCTCCTTAATTAAAAATAGTAGTAGATAATTTTTAAGCCTATCTGCAAGGAAAAAATAGGGTATTTGTAATATATGTATACTAGATTTATGGCTCGTGCTTTGTTGCGAGCACACAAAAATTTTCTCAATGTAAAAACAAAAATGTTAAGGAAAGAAAATCAGAGACCCGGGTAATTGTGAAAATCTCCAACCCAAAATTGATGAATCAGGGTTAAATAAGAAGATTTGCAATTAGAGAAATGATAATTAAGAAGAAAAATTGTTATAAATTGGGGTAAAGACTCTTACTAATTCAACTTAAATTTCATATGAAATAAAGTAACAAAATCAATATGCAAAATGTTAATTGGTGATAAATCGCATAAACTTTCTAATTGGGTAAAATAATTATTTTAAATGGAGAAGAATTTTTGTAAATTAGGGTGAAAACATTTTGAAAAATAGAAGGGAATTCAAAAAAAAAATTAATGTATGCTTTTACACGCAAATAATGCTAACCATTGGTATAAGCCCCATATATAATTGTGTAGTTTTTAATTGAAAAGGGAGAAAATATGAGGGTTTATGAATAGTGATGAAAGTCCTTGATGAATTAGTTTGAAAATCTTGATGGTTTAAGTAAATAAAATAATATGCAAATTCATTTTTGGGGTAAAATTATCTATTGTTCAATTTTATGATATCAAACATAACTCTCAATCCGACTGTTAAATCGAGATAAAATTATATGAGGAGACTCCTTATATATTGTTCTATCTTGGGTTAAAACTTCAGGTTAATGATAGTTTAGGATGACCTTGCAAAAATGACTATAGTCAGATATACATACAGAAGAAATAACTTATAGACTCATTAATGATATTGTCATAAATAAGTTAAAAATCCCTCTCCTAGTTATTGTAACACTTGCCAACCATTAAAGGAAGAGAAGAGCTCCATTTCTCTTATTTTTAAAATATTAGGGATTTCTTTCAAAAGTGTGAGTCTAGAAAGTGATATGAGTGATTTCTAGTAGAGAAAAACAGGTACAAGGTCAAGATTTAGAAAAGAAAAAATATGTTTAGAAGTTGAGAGAGAGAAAGAGAGAGAGAGAGAGACAGAGAGAGTTGTTTAATGGTGGATGATAAATTGGGGGCAAATTGTGTTGGAACTTCTTAAATTGAGTTCATTCATGTAAGGTAAGGTAATTTGTATGGTTAATTTTATTTGTTTTTGTTGATTTTATGTTTGGAGGATGAAAACCCTAAAATTTCAATTCTAGGGTTCATGTAAATTTTTTAGGGAAATTTTTGTTTTGATTAATTATTGGTTGTTTGTATGTGAATTGTAAGAACGACAACAAATTAAAGAACAAATTGAATTAAAAACCATGAATTTTGAATTTGTTGATGGTTGACCATGTGAAATAAATTTAGGGGATTTAAGAACTTGTGTTGTTGTATAAAATTATTTTGTTATTTGAGTTGTGAAAGGTTAATTAATAATACTACAGTGAATTTTGGTTAATATTTGGAAAACATGTATGCGACCTAATTGAATGAAGGAATAAGAAGGTGAGAACCTTGTTTTAATTTCTTGATATTGAGTGGTTAAATTCAAAGAGGAGGCCTAAGGATTTTAATTTAGGTGGAATTGTGGTTGTATAATAATAATAATAATAATAATAATAATAATAATAATAATAATTGCATATGTGCGGTATTACGACGATCATTCTCCCGGATCAAGATGTTTGTGGTGATGGGGGAAAGAACAAGAAATTCTTGTTTCGTATTAGTAAAAAAGAGATGGAGTCGCCATTTAGTATTGCGGTCACTTGGAACCCTAACTAGTCTTAGAGTCTGGATAAGGGGATTGATTGTGTATAGAGAAGACGTATCATCCCTAGTACACCTTACGTAAGGTAAACTACATTGTTTGTTTGTCTGATATAATCTAAGCTATTATTATCTTTTTTAGTCGTTGGTTTATCTAAGGTTTAAGAATAGTCCTCATCGGTAAGAATGGTTTGGAATTTTTTTTTTTATCATGGTTAACAATAAAATACTAAACATCTCTTGATTTTAGAACAACAAAGATATGAAGAAAATGCACATTTCATTAAAAGATGGGATGTGATCCCAACAAACATGAAAAACTAAACAAGGAAAGCAAAGTTCTATAAAAAAAAATGATTGACAATGCAACACCATTTTTAGATAAGCTTTTCCAACAATATTTGAGTCTTTCCAGCATTTTCAATCACTTGTTATGTTGAGGATGGTTTGGTGAAAATGTAGTAGGTATCATTATCCTTCACAAACTCAACTTGTTTATTGGTCACAAGCTTTCGGACTTGATACTTGAAATTCTTGAAATTTTTGATTGAGTGGTCAGGGATCCCATCATGATATCCACATTTCTCATTTGGATTGTATCTCTAAGAGAATGATGGTTTTATGGGATCTAATGGAGTTATGGTAATATGTCCAATGTTTAAAAGATCTTGGTAAATATCTTTGAGTTGTAAATGTATGTTAATCTTTAATAGTGATGTTTGAGCAGCCGATGACACAATGAAATCCGATCAGACAAGATTCCTAATTTGAGAGCCATTTCCTAACTCATATTCCATCATGACTTTAGAGTTAATGGCTGGACCTTTGATTTTTGCCACTTTTATAGCTTATTCATTCCTTAAGCCACAATCACTAGGTTAGTAAAATGCTGGGCTGCACTCGTAATCAAGAACTTAAAGTAGGGTGTCTTAAAAGTGTTGGTAAACAAGTTGGTCATCTCCTTTTATAGCAGTGGAGGATCCACCTAAGTAGCTACTCTAAACCACCTTTGGGCGTATTCCCAGATATATTCTCTATCACTCATTTCCATATCTTGTAGGCTAGATTTGTCTGGAGCGATGTCTATACTGAACTTGTATTGTTTGACAGAAGTGGCAACCAAATCTTTCCACCTTTTAGTCTTAAAATTGTCAAGCTTTATACTAAGGCCATCTTGGAAAAAATAGATAAGTAGTTTCTCATTGTGGATAACTTAAGCCATTGTATTGTAGTAAGCCTTTAGGTGAGTCAGTGGGCATTGCATTTCAGTGTATTCAGCAAATTCAGGCGCTTGAAAGTCTTTTGAAACTGCAACATTTAACACTAAACACATTTTAGCTGCTTTCACTAGGTTATATAGATTAGACTCTTCAATCATCTTCATTTTTTCATCCAATTCTGCCTATTTTTTGTAAGCCTTTTCTATAAGATTCTTTTATAGAGCTTTTTCTCTAGTTAAACCTACCACAGGAGGTAGCCTTATGGGGTAAATAGGTGGGAAGCATAACAGCTGGATATGAGGGTTATTGTTGTTTGAGGAATTAGAGCTTCCACAAACCTTATTCTTAATGCTTACTTAAGTAGGCTTGTTAGCCTTTCCATGTCTCCCTTAAAGCTCTCTATTTCCTTCTGATGTTCAGATTCCAAGCATGCACGCTCTTTGTTCTTCTTTAGCTTCTTTTTGGATCTTGTGTTAAAAATTCACTTTAAAAGGGGACCTATATTTCATTAATCTGATGATGACAATTAAAACTAAAAATATGTTTGCATATGAATGCTTATGCATGCTTATGAGAATGTATATTGGGTATAGATTAGCCCTTCCGAGCGAATCAAACATCTGAAAGCAAAAAAGGTCTAAAAAAATGAATATGAATAGGTTTTCTACATGGTCTAAAAAAAGATCTTAGATTTGTCTAGTGATAGTCTTTGTAAAGATAGTATAGGGACGTTGCGAGGATTGGTTAAGGTATGTATGTCCATCATTACTAAGCAAGCACTTAAATATGAGTTGAGTTTTCATGACTCTAAACCCTGACCCATAGTTATTGTTGGATAATATCGGGGCAAACCAATATTTTTGTTATGTTTATTTACATAACATAGTTAATTAATACATGTTGTCGTCATAATTTTATAGAGGTTCGATAGAAGTCATGGATGATCGTTCATGGATGTATCGGGACTCACCCCAAGGATTGCGGGGGATGGATTATTGTAATGGGGTTCAGGGTTTTATTAATTTCGCAACATCTATCCCGAGAAATTTTACTGATGGCGGTATTAAGTGTCCATGCAGGAAGTGTAAAATAAAAAGTTTCTGCATCAAGATGTTGTAACGATGCATCTTCTAACCAAAGGGTTCATGGAGGATTACCTGTGTTGGTATGTACACGGAGAACTATTTGTTCCTAATGAGAGCATGGTAGAAAGGTGGTTGGGTCAACTTTTAGTGCTAGCAACATGCATGAAGTTGGAAATGACAGCAGTAATCATTACAGGAATATGGTTATGGATGCAATGAGAATGAGTGAAGGTAATGTCAGTAAATGTCCAATCGTAAAAGAAGAATCTAATGCAGATGCAGTAAGGTTTTTTAACCTGTTGAAAGATTATGACAAACCATTATGAGATGGCTGCACGAACCACAATAAATTATCGACCATAGCTCAAGTATTTACCATCAAATCAGATCACGGGTTGAGTGAAGGGGCTATAACTTCTTGTTGTTGCCATTATTGTTCAGGGGAAATGCTGATGTTTTGGGTAGGGTGTGGCCGTCGTGGTGGTGTTTTGGGCAGCATAGAAAAAAAGGTGTTTAGGGTCTTCAATGGTTGTTCCCAGGAACTAAACCCCATGCAAGAAATTTTTGGAAGGAAAAATCCAATCAAATCTCTAGGCAATATAAGAGAAAAGGATGAGGTTGGTGGCTAAGGTTTTTTTTGGTTTTTTTTTTTTAAATTTCACGATAAAATTTTAATATTTAATAAAAAACTTTTTAGTTATTAATTAAAATATAATAATAATCCTATTTAATTTTTTGATGATTTATTTTTACGCGCCAGCTCGAAGATGAATGTGTCATAAACTTCAAGATTCAAAAGAACAGAGATAAAGTGGCCTTACTGTTCCACAATCAACATTTGATTTGGTGCCTAAAGTTAGAAATGAAAGTCTTGCTTACTTTTGAAGACCCAGTGAACTTTGGGCCACATGCCGTCGAAGATCGGGGGTTAAAAATCCAAAAGCTATACTCTCTGAGCTGGGTAGCTAGAGGGTCTTCTCATAAGAACATGCACCACCAACTCCCGTGATTCATGAACAAACATTGCTCCACAATTAAGACGCAGTTCAATGGGTGGTTGTCTTGATGGTCACGGGCAGAAAACTTGTTGGTTCTTTATCTCTTACCGTATTGCAGAGTCTCTGCTGCATCATGGCAAAGGACTGGTTTCGAAGCAGCAATGTTGACAGAGGACACAGGGCAGGAGCACAGAAATATATTCTATCTGGCCCCAAAAGTCTTGTTTCTGCTTCAACATATCTTTTCTCCCCTGAACCTTCCATTTATTTGTGTGTAAATGAAAGATATTTTGTAAATTTTCTTCGTACGTTTTGTGTTATCGTCCTCATCGAGCACAAAAAAATGAAAGATTGAAAATGGATTGTTTGAACGTAGTCAAATGAATAAAAAAAGAAGCAAAACCACCTCAAATGTCTCTTCACTGCTCAATTTAGATCTAAAAAAAGCAAGCCAACTCATCCGTCCAGACAACCAGAATCTTTAAACAGAGTCCATCAGTTTCCTCTTAAGAGTTTAACTAAATATTAACTTTATAAAAACTAATTTTTGACAAGGACGTGGGCCATGGTAACCGACAACAGCCGAGCAAGCCCAAAAAACCAGCACCATAGAGCTGGCGCCAAGCGGCGGACCCCATTTGGCGCCACATAAGTGGCAGTTAACAATAAAACAGCAACCACGAATTGATAAATTAACTAACTTTACCTTTATAACATTCATAAGAGGAGAAATCTCTTCTTTCTCTCTAATTTACATCTCCATTGTTGCATAGAAACTCTCTGAGCTTCTTGGAGAGATAAATATATTGCTTAAAGAGAGAGAGAGAGAGAGAGAGAGGAAGAAATCAATTATGAGGGAGATAATAAGCATACATATTGGACAAGCAGGGATTCAGGTTGGGAATTCTTGTTGGGAACTTTATTGTCTTGAACATGGAATACAGCCTGATGGAACGATGCCTAGGTAATTTCATGCATTTTTCTTTTGGTGAAATATTTAATGTTTGTGGATCATTAGTTGTTTTAATTGATCAATGGGATCCTCGTGTCTTTGAATGTTTGTTTGTGATCAGTTTCTATGTATTTAGTGATTTGTGTTATTTATATCAAGGTAATCATCATTGATTTTGTTGACTTTGATGGATCGGAATGGTTTCTGTGTTGGGATTTTTCTCTTGTCATGTTTTGGTGATTTTGCCTTCAAAATTAGAGATATTTTTGTTTTCATCTTATCTTTCCATGGTTGAATTAGACAAAAGGAATTGATAAGATATTTGATGTTTTTGTGGGGGTAAAAAATGTTAGGCTGTTAATTATGTATTTGAATTCCATTTTGAAAGGCCTCATTTCAACCATTTGTGGATGGTTAATCTCTAGGTTGAAGGATTATGCCATTCTGTCTGTGCAAAGTTTTGTTGTCAGATTTTGATTTTTTTGTTTTTGCCTTAAATGGAATTCTGTTTGTGGATGATGCCCCCCTCATAATCTTGAACGAGAACGACTGGATCTTGCTTTTCCTTGCTGGAAATTGTTGATTTTGATTTACTATTTCTGGAGGATGCTCTATTCTACTGTTTTCATTCATCTACTTTCGAATCTGATTTGGCTGTTCTATATCCTGTTGCAGTGACACCTCAATCGGAGCGGAACATGATTCTTTTAATACCTTCTTCAGCGAAACTGGTTCAGGAAAGCATGTGCCGAGAGCTATATTTGTTGATCTCGAACCCTCTGTCATTGATGAAGTCAGAAGTGGGACTTACAGACAGCTTTTTCACCCTGAACAACTTATTTCTGGCAAGGAAGACGCTGCTAATAACTTTGCCAGGGGACATTATACAGGTAAAAGAAGCATTTGCAATGCTCAGTTAAAATGTTGATTTTGTTCTTATTGTCGACGTTGAATATTTTGCTGCATTGGTGTTCTAATACTGCAGTGGGAAGGGAAATTGTTGATCTATGCCTGGACCGCGTGAGGAAATTGGCAGACAATTGCACTGGTTTGCAAGGGTTTTTGGTATTTAGTGCTGTTGGTGGTGGCACTGGTTCTGGTTTGGGCTCGCTGCTTTTGGAACGATTGTCTGTGGATTATGGAAAGAAGTCAAAACTTGGCTTCACCATCTATCCTTCTCCTCAGGTATGCACTTCAAAGAATTATCGAGAAATTATAGCATCTTTTTGTGCTAAATGTAAACTTCCAAACAATTACAGGAAATACATCTTTTTGGGTGTCAATGTTTACGTTAAAATCTTTTCCCTGTGGTTCCTTTTGTTGAAGCCTGTAACAGAAAAAATATGGTCATTTCTATTATGGTATTGTGGTAAATTCTTTCTATGTTTGACCTGTTGTTAAAAAACTCTGATGGAAGATTTTTCATAATAATGCAGGTTTCTACTGCTGTCGTGGAACCTTACAACAGTGTTCTCTCCACTCACTCTCTCCTTGAACACACAGATGTTGCTGTGCTTTTGGACAATGAAGCTATTTATGACATCTGCAGGAGATCTTTAGACATTGAAAGACCAACATACACCAATTTGAACCGTTTGATTTCCCAAATTATCTCATCTTTGACAACTTCCTTGAGGTTTGATGGGGCCATTAATGTGGACATCACAGAGTTTCAAACTAATCTCGTTCCATATCCTCGCATCCATTTCATGCTTTCATCTTATGCTCCAGTAATCTCAGCTGCCAAGGCTTACCATGAGCAGATTTCAGTTCCTGAGATCACAAGTGCTGTGTTTGAACCCTCAAGTATGATGGCTAAATGTGATCCAAGGCATGGAAAATACATGGCTTGCTGTCTCATGTATCGTGGAGATGTTGTACCAAAGGATGTTAATTCTGCCGTTTCCACCATTAAGACAAAGAGGACAGTTCAATTTGTTGACTGGTGAGTTGATTTCCATCTGTTTGATTTATGAGAATTAATTCTGATCAATTCTTGCTCTAGTATGTTGTTTTCATCTTGTGTATTGGAAGTTGAATTGTTTCTCTCAAAATCTATCATTTCAGACACAAACACACTGTCTTAAATGGGCATTCAAAAGATTTGGACATAATTCAAGAAACTGATGAAATGCTCATTTCAGATTTTTAAGATCCTAAATGCCACTCTTGCATTATCTCGTTTTGAAGTTTTTGCTCTTAAAGCAATGCAAAAATATTATTGAACTGTTAACATTCAAGAAAACAGCATATGGATTTTTGTTTGTAGACATCAAACATGGTTCTATCATATTCCTATTTTGCTGTTTGTATTAACAGTTCCAATACAATGGTCGCTGAAACACACAAGAGAACTCCTCTGCTTTTAACTTGACAAGTTAAGACCATTACCATAATAAATATACAACAGATCAAGATGACACAAACCTTAATTTCAAGCATTGGTGGGTTGCGGTTATTCTGTGATCTATTTGGGAAATCTGGAACTTTGATACTGGACAAAAGGATCGGAGTTCCCCGTAGCTGAAATGAATGGCCATTGAAATTAGTCTGGAAATGTGTAGAGGATTTTGAACGAGGTTAAACATTTGCTTTGTTTATCATTTGTTTTTCTTTCTTGGAATCTGATTGTTCGATTTATGGATACTTCAGGTGCCCAACTGGTTTCAAGTGCGGTATAAACTACCAACCACCAACAGTGGTACCTGGAGGTGATCTTGCTAAAGTGCAGCGTGCAGTTTGCATGATAAGCAACAACACAGCAGTAGCTGAGGTCTTCTCCAGAATTGACCACAAGTTTGATCTCATGTACTCTAAGCGAGCATTTGTCCACTGGTATGTGGGCGAAGGCATGGAGGAAGGTGAATTCTCAGAAGCTCGTGAAGATCTTGCTGCCCTTGAGAAAGACTACGAGGAAGTCGGAGCAGAAGGTGGTGATGACGAGGGTGAGGACGAAGATTACTGAGATAATATTTTGTGAGGAAACAGCAGTTGTATGTGTATCTCTTATCATTCATGTGCGTTTGTCTAGAGGTGTACTATCATCATTATTTCCATGTCAGTGATCTGTGAATTGTCTGATCTGTGAATTGTCTGTCCATTATGTGTTGTTTCTTTTCTTGTTGATTGTTTGCACTATCTCAAAAAATGTATCGTTCTCATTTTTTGAAATGAAACATATGCTATCTATAAAGCCACCTGCTATTGATTTATACACTGAGTTCATCTTCCACTCGAAGATCTTAATTGGTGGGCATAGGCAACATGATTTAACTAGAAGCTCTATTGAGAATATTTAATTGCGTATCTAAAAATTTTGGCTTACATAAAAATTAAAACAAAATCACAGCATTATGGCATTACCACCAGAGACTGCCATCACATCTTAGAGGCAGCTATTGGTTATGAGAATTTAGTTGCTTGTAAGAACTAAGAAATGCTACACGGAGAATTTGCTAATGATGAAGATGAAAGGGAAATCTCACACAGAACTGGATAAAACTATGCACATTTCTTTGATTTTGTATGTGTCTCTACTGCATGTAAGAAATGCTGGAGTTATACAACAAATCTCTGGTGCTGAAGTACTAGCATGCCGGAGGAATGGCCCTGTTGTTGAACTTCTCGATACATTTAAATACTTCCCTTTTCCTTTTTGTAGCAGCATGTGTACTTTATACAGTTCTATCTATCACGTAAAATACATATATTTTTTTTATTAACGTGGGGATCTGAGCCAGCTTGCGTACCTCGACTCGACTAATCCCACGAGTCCTGAAGTTAACGATCATGTAAGCCTCCAGTAACTATCATATTAGTAACCACTGAGCTCGAACCTAAATAAAAAAAAATTGTGCTCTTCATGTCTGGCTTGGCTTGACCTTTGTAAATTGGTTATGGAATTTGACCATCAAATGGTGAAAAGTTCACTAGCTGAATCCAATCCGTTAGACCAGACATATAATCTGCTATGTTACCTGAACAAAGAATATATTTGTACTCTCTGAGTCTCAGTTCATATGATATAGCTTCACAGTTGATGGAAAGCGGATACCTAACCTCCCTACAGCTTTCGGAAGTAGTGTCTTGAGCCATTTTGAGATAGCAAATCCAATTTCATGATTGCCGGGTGGTAGAAGATGAGTTTTTCAATTTTGGTTCAGTTGGATATGTAGAAAGGAGCTATATAAATTCTTATACACAACTTGTTCTGTAAAATAGGGTTTCAAAAAAACTAAATTATTTAAGTGCAATAGGGATGCATCATTTGGAATTTGAAAGTGGTAGGAATTTCCCTATACCAGATATCTTAATCCTATGTTCCTAGCAAGCTGGACTCACCTTTGATAAGAATCTACTGCCGAATTGTCTAATTAAAATGTTTTTAAACATGGTTTGAACTTCTCCAAGTAACTGTAGTGCAGACACTTCTTCTGGAGCATACCTTAGTGGGGGGCAACTTTTTTAAGTCAAAAATACCTCAGAAAGGTCAACATGTGAATATATAAAAGACATGGATGTGATGTTAAATTAGACAATAGCCCTTTATTTCACAGAATCACAGCTTCTTTGAAGCATCTCTGTAAACATCAAAGATCATTGGGATGCTTCAAAGGGACTAGCAAGTTCATAAATAGCATGGATCAAGGTGGTTCAGATTTATGTAAAAATATGGCATGCCTGCTGGAGCGAAATAATCATAACTTTGCTGAGAAGTAAAAACTTACTAATGACATGATCAAAGATTTCAGTATACAGATAAAGTGGACGATAGCCTGAGTAGCCAAGGATTACATATTGGAAGACACTGCAACTCTTTTTGGATAGTTGTTGGCTGTAGGGCCCCAGAGCTTTTGTCTGAGCTGTTAAGAGGTTGAAACATGCTTTTCAATGACTACAGACATTGATGACATCTGTATCTACTCCAATGAAAAAGAGAGGTTACCATGGGGAACAAAAGGTATAATTTAATCGCCATGATTGCTTCGACTTGGTATTCATCGACGATTTTTTTACCTTCTCCATGTAATTTGCTGTTAACATTTTAAAAAACAAGATTTCGACCTCATCTCTAGCTGGTATGTTGTCACTGTAACTTCACAAGCAAGGGTAAAGTGAAACCAGAAACTAGGGGAAGAAAGGAAAGGAAAGGAGAAGAGGGAGATTCTATGCTCGTTAGAATCACAAGTTCTGCAGGGTGATTATTATAGTGGTGGAAGATCCCATAAAGCTTCAATAGGATCATGGATAGTTTCCATGTACTCTTGCACCCCATTCATTGCATATAGAGATGCTGATATCTGTCTCTCCACCTTCATCTTATCAAATTCTGAGAATTCCAAGTCACTTGTCCCGGGTGATACCACACTTTTTGGAAAATCCAACACTTCCTGGGAAAATGCAAACCCATCGAACACAGGTCCAAAACCCCATGAAAGATCAGACTGAGAAGTAACCCACTTGAATTCCTCAATCAAATTGCTCAAATCTGGTTTATATGCATCATCAAACAGGATATCGGTTTCATGAACCGAGCTGGAATTGGAGTAACTATCAGTACTCATGCCACAACTACTAATGCTGCTGCAGCTGCTGCAGCAGCTAGTAGTGATAGCGCTTGTGGTAATGATGGTACTAGTTGGTGGGGTAGAGACTTCAGCAGTTTCTTCTTCACTCTGCTGCTGTTTGTCTCTCCTTTTGTTGTTGAGGAGGTTTCGAATCCGGGAAGCAAGAGGAGAATCCAAGGATACACGAGTAATGAAGTTGGTTCGAGTGTTTGATCCACGAAGCAGGCAAGCAGCTTCATCGTAAGCTCGAGCAGCTTCTTCAGCTGTCTCAAAGGTTCCTAGCCACATCCTTATATTTTGTGTTGTATATTTGATCTCAGCTACCCATCTACCAGAAGGTCTTTGCCTAACACCAACGAACTTATTACTGCTGCTAGGCCTACTTATCCCCTTAAACTTGCTTGTTTTGCTAACTGGCATGCTTGCTTTTCTACGCTTCTTTTCTTGCTGGAAATGAATTTCCATTGGGAAACTGCACAAGAAAGAAGATTGGACTAAGACGTTGGATTGGAGAGAAATGTTGATTTGAGCTGAAGAAGAGAGAGTTGTTCTACTTGTCCAAAGGAGGTGGAGAGCCCTGTCTGCATGTCCCTGTCTTGTTCTCAGTGGAGCTACTTATACGATTGAAGCTTGAAAAGATGCCATGGATTATTTACGAGCAAGATGGTGCCCTTTTCAAGGTCTTTAGAGCTGTTTTTAATATATTATCTCAAGGTTTTGTGCTATGGTTTGAGGGTTTAGTCCTTTGTCTGCTATCTCCATGACCTGGTCAAAGTGCAAGGAGGGGGTCATGCAGTCTAGAATAGCGCCACTTGGAGGCACCAGAATGGTCCTCTAGATGAGCCTGTAAACTAATGCTTAAATCATGGCTTGAGAAGAGGGGCATAAACCTAGTCATGCTCTCGGCAGCCATTGAATATGCTTATCGTGCACGCTGCTTTGGTTCTAGCCTACTTTCCCTTGCATCACAGAAATTGTTTTAAAATAGCAAAGCTAATTAAAAATATTAAATGAATAGCACAATTAAATAAAGAATTGGCTGAATTAAATCTTTGGGAGGCAATAGGGTCCATTCTGGTTAATTTTTTTTTTTTATATTGTTTGATTTATTTTATCGAAATCTTTCCAATATCACTAGTGTTGTCATAATCTGAAATTTAATGTGATTCTAGAATTATTTTTTTCTTTCTCTCTCCTCTTCTACTCTCCTTGCATCATATTTTTTTTTAATATCAAAGTGAATTAAAAATATTTACATAATATCACAATTAAATAAATAATTGGCTAAATTAAATCTTGAAGAGGTAAGTACGGTCTACTTTGATCACTGTTAATAACTTTTCTCGACATTATTAGATTTATCTCTTCAAGATTTTTTCGAAAGCACTAGTATTGTTGTAATCATAAATTTTATATGTTTTCGATATTTTTTTCTCTCTTTTCTCTCCTGTTTTTTTCTCTCAAGGAAATCATTATATATTATAATGTTTTGTAATTATGTACAAACTGTATTGTTTTATCAAATTTTTTTTAATTATATTAATTGACTAATATTTTTTTAAAACTATGCTAAAAGTCAAAAATAGACAAAAACACAATCCTTTACATTATAAAATTCATAGATTCTTAGTTGTTTTTTTAACAATTTATGATCATGAACATATTCTATTCATTATTATAGGTTAAGACTCGACAATTTAGTATTGATGATTATCTAAGGATGATGTATACACTGATCATCTTCTCAAAAAAGGTTTAATCTTGCAGTGATCAAGAAAAAAGAAAACCACAGATAATGATCGTCATCATGATATATATGTTGCCACTTTTCTATAGAAATTTATTTATGCTGTTGGCTCCCTCGTAGATAACACTGTCGTCGTGCATGCAAAGATCAGCACTTGTATGCTAAAATGTCGACTGTCGACTGATCAGCACTCTTGGGAAGTTGGGGCTGCTGCTTTTGCTTGGCAAAATCCTATGAATGATGCCAAGAATCCAGCTCATCCTTCTCTACCACTCCACCTTCACAATACAACAAATATACTAAAAGAAATGGGAGATTTCATGTGACCACATACACATTTCAGGAGTGACGTATATAATCTTGGCAAGAAAAAATAATCGCTTTTGATTCAAGGCTGTTTTTATCTTTCTACGTAGTTTATTTGTCGTTACTAATTTGTTTGGAGGTGTTTTTGTCAATTCGTTTTTTAATACACAGTAAAATAATCAAAATACTCCTAAAAAAAAACTAATATTGCTAGACAATAGTGTTTTGGTATTTTTACTTTTTAATTGTACAATACAATTACATAATTGTTCTTGGGGTAAAAAAAAGAGGCCGTGTAAATAGGGGTATTGACGTCTTTTCCTTAAGGGTTTTTTTTTTTGTAATTACTCGGGTTGGTCAAGGGTGATGAAGTAATTTAACATTTAATTAATATTTTATATTCAAAAAGTTGTTGTCGCGTGCTGTACATGCGCCAATGCGTGAGAAGCGCCACACATTTTAATTAAGCAGTGCAAAAGACGCCTCCCGGTGGTGGAAAATTATTTTCCTCCGTCTCATTTTGTGCTCCATCGTGTACTCTTCCTTTATGGCCACCGCGTGTCATCTAAAGGTGGCCGATTTATCATTGGTAACCCCTTTTCTTTTGTTTTACCCTTTATTTATCTCTCTTGCATGGAGAGATGCACTATAGTCCCTATTTTTATTGTCTTTTTAGATTCAGTCCTTTTAGTTTTGATTGTTTATTTTTGCCCTTTTTCCTTTTGTTAAAGTTTTATGATTTTCAATTTAATCATTCAATTCTAATTTCTATATATAATATTTTTCGGTTTGGTCCTTCTACTTTTGATTTCTTATTCTGTTCTTTTTCCCTTTTGTCAAAATTTTTATGCTTTCAATTTTATCCTTCAAGTCAATTTTATGATTTTTATTTTTTTATAATAATAAAAATTTCAATTCGGTCATTCTTCTTTTGATTTCTTGGTTTTTTTTTTCTTGATCTTTTTGTCACAATTTTTATGATTTTCAATTTTATCCTTCAAATCAAATTTATTATATTTTTTTCCCAACAAGAATAATAATCATAGTTTTTAAACCCGGGTAAAAAAAAAACGATGGCTACTGAAAGGGCCACTGTTACTCCACCTATGATAATCAAGTTGATTAAATCAACAAAACATCACATGTCATTAATGGACTATAATAACCATCTCTTCTTTTCCAATACCAGACATAAAACCTCCCCCGTCTCCAACGAGACAAAACAAAACAACATCTTAAAAAAGCAATGTACAGATCCTCTTGAAGACATGAACCTCAGTATCAAGAATTAGTTTCTGTTTCTAAAATCAATTGATTTTACAATGAATCTTATGGAGTCATCTCCATGAAGAATAGTATCTTGATAAACCTTGCGTGTGTACTTACGTATTCCCTGCATTGAATTGCAAAATTCTAAGAGATTGCAATGTGTAAACGTTGCTTTGGAGTATCGTAAAACTGTCGAAAGAGAAAACTCTCAGAGAATTAATGAGTGATAAACTGAAAAAGAATTAATTGGAAAACTAAACCAAGAAGAAACAGAGAAAAATCAATTTAAAAAATTTAATTTTATTTTGGTTTGGTTCTAGTTTGAGAAGGTTGAAACTGACTTAACATTAAACCAAACCAATTAAGTTTGAACTCAAATATTATTCTCTTGTGCTCGTAACAAAGAAACTAAAAAAAAAACAGCATCATAATACATCCTTGGGGGAAAAAAAAATCAAATCTCATCCCTCACTCCTAAAACAATACAAAACATTTATGTAAACCCCGGGAAAAATAATAAATAAATAAAAGTGAAGAAATTCATGCATATGGTTAAATAAAAACAGAAATTTAGAAATTTTTGAATATAAATTAATTTCCGGGCGAAATAATTCGAGACATTATAATAAACCCAGTACTGTTGAGGGTTGGATTTAATTGAAGAGAAAAATACACTTAAAGGAAAAAGGGGGTCTAAATGCAAATAAGGGAAAATATAGAGTATAAATACTCTCACCTCACCAAAAAAATCTGTAGGAACCATAAGGAGAGAAGATAGGGAGTTTTATACCCATTATTGAGAAATCAAGAGAGAAACACTAAAATTTCAAGAACCCATCCAAGATTAAGAGTTTATAGATGGGATAAACACTTGAGAGCAAAGGATTACCAAGAAATTGAACAAGAAGAAAAGAAAGGAGGGAGTTGAAATTCTTCAACCGGTTGAAGATCAAAATCTCAATTTGTACCGGGTAAGGTATTCTAAACATGATCTTAAAAAAATCATTTTTAAATTCGATAAAGAATTGATGCCTTGATATTGAATCATAGGTTAGGGTTCTTAGACATAAATTAGAAAAAAAGTACTTATTGTTGAGATTAAGTTAATTCATGTATGTGGTATGTAGTTTATGAAAGTATTGTGTGAAGGGGAGGGGGAGACGAATCTGGACAGACTTGTCTCCTAACTTTCGATGAGATTTCAGGTAGGAGGATGAGGGGATTAGGATCGAGTTCCTCATAGAAATTGTAGATTTGAATGTTAGCTAACCAAGGAAACCGGTTTTGCTCAATTTGGAGATGTAGAACTCCAATTATGGGTTACCAACTGAGACTGAGTCGTGACTGACTATGTAGGGCAGTAGGACTAATTAGTAAATGAACAATTTTGACTATCTTGGAGGCAAAACTGGGTTCTCCTCCCTCAGAGAACTAGTAGCCTCGTGTCTTAGCTTTCTAACGAGATCAATCTCACTTAAAATGGGGTTTTAGAACTTTAGATATAGTTAAAAATCTGATGAGTGTTCAGACAGTAACAATTGAAAATTGGACAGTAACAGTTCAAAGTCAAACAGTAACAGTTCAAAGTCAAGACAGTAACGGTTGAAAAAGTCAAACAGTAACGGTTGAAAAAGTCAAACAGTAACAGTTCAAAGTCAAACAGTAAGGGTTGTTCAAAGTCAAACAGTAACAGTTCAAAGTCAAACAGTAACAGTTGGAAATTGGACAGTAACAATTCAAAGTTAGACAGTAACAGTAGACTTTCACGTGAATACTATAAATAAGAATATAAAAGAATTGAGTCATACGAACACTTATATATTGAGATACTAACTCTGAAAATATGCATGATATATGTATATATGTTATTATGAGGAAATGAACATGCATAGAAAGTAACATATGAGTAATGGATGAATATGAATTCTCTATAATATTGCCTTGAAGGAATCATAACTAAAAAAAAAAATTACTTGTGATTCAGGAGGAGCAACCAGGATTGGATCTTCTGTTAGGAGAGGTCGCGAGACAGGCGAAGCAGGTGCGTGATTTTCCCTCCTATTTGCACTTATACAATTTAGAATCCTTCTGGTGAATGCAATTATAATAAATATCGTGTTCAATGTAAATAAAGCCTAGTGTATTTACAAGATTAGCCTAGCTTCGGCTAATGGCATCCGTGATAGGATTGCCGGGAAATGATTTACATGATTAGCTCCGGCTAATGGCATCCGTGATAGATAGGATTGCCGGGAAGTGATTTACATGATTAGCTCCGGCTAATGGCATCCGTGATAGGATTGCCGGGAACTGAATTACAGGATTAAACCTTGCAAGGTCACCCAGTTTATGCAAGTAAATAAGATTATTCAATTAAGAATATACAAATGAGTGTTAACTGGGTTTAAAAGATTTACAAGCAAAATATAAGTTCTTTGTTAGAATTCTCATAGATTCGATAGAAAGTTAATACTTCATTCGTATTCATTACATGAGCATACATATATTCTTTATCAACATAATGGTATGTTTATTTATGTAACAGGTCCATCAAACATCCAGGAAGATCATTAGTTTAGGACTCTACTTTATGAAGCTTATGTAAATATTTAACTTAAAACGAAAGGGAATTAACGTGTTTATGTAGTATACTTTTGTGCAAACCTTGATGTATTTATAAAGGTTCAGCTTAGCATGTATTATTTTAGTTATCTTGTAATTAACCCTTTTGAAATATTTAAGAACACTTCTTATATTATAAATACTTTCTTTGCATGTTAGTATTTCTTTTCCTTTAAATTTTATGATATGATGTGTTGGACTATGTTTATATTGAACTTACTCGTAGAATATATATATATATGTGTGTGTGTGTGTGTGTGTGTGTGTGTGTGGATTGTATGAGGTGTGGAAATTATGAGGTTTGATATAAGGTTCGAAATTAAGGGACCTTGTGATGATGGGTTAATTGAATAAACTGATAGTAGTCGATAACTTGGGATGTCCTAAATGCAAACGAAACTCTGCCGAATTTTTGAAAATAATAAAAAAATTTACCCTCAAATAAAGAGGATATGTTGGAATCTTTTAATATTGATCGAGTCGTACAGTCGGACTATTACAATTTAGGCCAACAACTAAAACCTGAAATAAAAAGGAAAAAAACTAACTAAAACCAGATTCTTACCAAAAAGAATTAATCAAAATAATCTCACCATGTCCCTGCTTTTCGGCCACTGAACTGGCACTTTATACCTATTAGGAAGAGGCACCAAACACCTTGGATTTGGATTTTTTGAGAAGGTTTTAAGGTAGTAGGGTTAGATATTTGGAGATCTACGAGAGAGAATGTGAGAGATTGAAAATTGTTTAAGTATAAGAAGAAGATAGTGGCGGAAACGAGTAAGATAGCAAGAGCGAAGATGACAGGGTATTTTCTTTCTTTGACCAGATTTTGAACAGATATCGTCGCCATATGCTTTCTTTTTGTGAGCTTTTGGGAGAGAAAGAGTTTAAGCAACTAGAAAGGATCGAGATCCACAAAGATTTTGGGTCGGAGACAAAGAGAGACGATGACATTCAATCAGAGAGAGACGATGACATTCAATTAAATTGAGTGTTTAAGCAAAAAACGATGTCATTTTACTGATATATATATATATATATATATATATATATATATATATATAAAACAGTCGAGTCTCAGCTGGGTTTACCCGGGTCGTCCGGGTTCCGGGTCGACCAGGTTTTGCCGAGCCAAATCCCTAGCTGGTTTTTTCTTCAACCCAGCTCGGTTTCAGGCTAAAGTCGACCTGTCGGGCCGGGTCGAGTTTTAAAACACTAATAATAATGATAATAGTAGTAGTAACAACAACAATAATAATGGTAGTCATAACAATAATTAATAATTGTGATAAAAATAGTAATAATTATGATAAAAATAGTGATAATAATCAAAATGACTTTGGAATAATGTATTTTGATATATTAGTTATTTTTCTCTTCAATTTAACCTTTTCAACAAAAAAAATTTGTCCTTTTTTTATATTTTTTTTTATCCATTGTCCTTTTGAATAAGTGTTATTCCTTTTCTATTTTGTTCTTCAATTTTAATCTTTCATGTATTTTTTTTATTTGATTATTATTTTTTGGATTTTTTATTTTTTTTCCTTAATCTTTTTATAAAAGTTTTATTAGTTTTTTTATCTCACTCTTCAATCCAGGTTTATGGTATGTTATTTTTTTTCAATTTTTTTCTCATTCTTTCAATTTATTTTTCTTTTAGCTTGAGTTATTTTTCTTTTCAATTAAACTCCCTAATAAAAAAAATCTAGTTGTCCTCTAATTTATTTTTTATTTTGATTTTCACCCTCTTTTTTTAATTACAATTTTTTTATTTCAGATCTTTCTGTGTAGTTAGTTTTTTCCCTTGTTAACCCGGTCCAATTTTTTTTATCTTTTTTTTTATTTAATTTCATGCTCTCACTGTTTTTTTTCGAGATATCATAATATTATTTTTAAGAAATCCAATTAACATCATTGTTTTTTCTTTATTATCTAATTGAAATAGAACCAACTCATTAATCTCCGTTTGTGTTTGTGTTATAATTCAAATCATTAATTTTTCTTATTTCTTTAAAATATATTTGCATCACCTAGGCTTCATTTATCACGAACAAAATACGTACCGTTTACATCATTCAATATTATTTTTTCATTAAAAAAATACGAATCCGCAACCCAGCGAGTAGCTATCTATGACCATATATGAAACCGTCAAAACTCAAAAGGATTTTAATATTAATATTACACAATTGTTCTGTGACAATTTTTTTGGGATGAGTCACAAAGTGAGGTAGCTATATGGATTTCTTCGTCTCTGCATAATTTTAATTTTGTAACCTCCATGTAGACTCTCGATCAAACAGCCATGAAAGACGAGGATAACAGGAGTATTTTTTATATGGAGATAGGCCCATAACCTCACCTAATCTGGCATGGAGTTTTTCATGCAATCATTCAGCTAGAGCCTAGAGGCCTTTCTACATAACAAATTACAGGTCTGAGGTATCCTCTAGCTGCTCTTGCAAGTGTTTAGTTTTTCCAGTTTTTTTTTTTTTAATATGGATGTTCGGTTAGTTTGCGCACACTTCGACTAATCCCACGAGTCTTGAAGTTAACGACCATGTAAGCCTCCAGTGACCTTGAGGTTTGTGAGACTCGAACCAATAACCTCTAGAGAACAAACTTAAAACCTGATCAGTTGAGCTATATCCCTTAATATTTTTTACCCATCTACACCTTGAAATGCCACGTAGGTTATTAGTTATTAGAGACTTTTGGAATGGAAAATTTGGGTAGATACTTAGATATATACTTGAAGAAACTGCACAAGTCATGCTACAATTGCAGCAAATAAAATAAAGATTTATTAAGCCATGAAGCAAACATTTTCTATAGGCTGTTGAATAAAAAATATATTAATCTTCATGTTTAATGTATTATAATCAAATTAAAAGTAGTTCTTGACAATATTGTCACCTTCAATGCCTTTCATTTTCATGTATAAACAATTGTAGGGCTGTCTGAACTGATGAAAGAAGCCTCTTGATCATTTGTTTTTTCAAGCTTTCGGAGACCATCACTATAATTCTTGATATTGACCTCCATATGAGATTATACTTGAGAACCAAGTGGTATCCCATGAATCTCTTCTTTCCCAATTATTCGCAATATAAGACTTGGTCATATGATACACTAGCTTTAGAATACAACAGATTGAAGCATTATTAGATGAAATTTAAGATATAATTTATATTATTTTTTAATATTTTTTTAAATAAAAATCTTTTAAACTTGAAATTTACATAAATTTATATTACCTCGTGCTATTAATTTTATTCAATAAAATTAGCTACTTGATCAATAAAACTCTGATAACATATAGAGTTGCACATGAAAAAAGAGTTTCACAAGGAGAGTTATATGAGTAAGTTTCTTATTCAATGTATGTAAATTTAAGTTCAAAAAACTTTTAATAAAATATATTAGTGAATAATATAAATCAGATCTTATGATTTTATCTTCGATGAGTTTTTCATCTAATTTAAAGAAACTAACTTGCATGATTCTTAGTTCAAACAAGAAGGTAACAAATCAAAAGAAATCACAAACAAATCCTCACTTTGCGAGAAACTTAATGCTTGCCAAGAACCATTTTATCTTTTCCAGGTCTTCTCCATTTTGTTTTTTTTTTTTTCTTCTTAATAACGTGAGCAAACAGTTTCTATCATGCCCATTACCAAGCAATTTCCCAACAACAACAAACAGAAACCAAAAGCACTACGGGATTATTTTTCTCACTATTTCCAGACAACGATTTCTCACTTTTCCAGACAATGACTCCATCATTTTAGTCTCAAACCTCCTACTTTTAATAATTTTGTCCCAAACTAATCGATATCTCTTTCATCAATTCGCTGTTATTGAAAGTTGAATGAATATGCCAAATATTCGAGCTGATTTCCATGCACGTCCTCGTAAATTCTCATTAAATCCCCCCAACATAAAAAGTGCCAGCATAAAGCTCCATAATGCCCTAAATGGAAGAAGTTTTTTTGTTTTTTTATTCTTATTTGACATTGAAGCTGTAAATTGGAGCTTTTTTTTGGGAGGAAATAGCTAGCCAGCATATATATGTAAATTAGACAGAATCTTTTAGCTGTTGCTAATAACGAGTGGAGTGAATGAAGAAGGGATGATATCGTCTAATATTAAATGCATTTGGGACAAAAATAAAAAGAAAAATAATAGGGACATACATTTGAGGTTCCCCCATTAATTTTCCAACGTCGACAGTTTATTCTTCTCCCCCACACAGCAAACAAAAACCAGCCAAATTCTCACTTTTAGGCATCATGAATGCATGCCCACAAATATTGGAAGCAACATTTTGTACATTTGACGACAACACCGGATAAAAGACCATGAACAATAACCATGAAAGGCAGCACTGGCCAGCATGGTTATCAAAACAGAGAAAACTTAGCTTCTTTCACCTTTGTTGAAGTTGGGAATATTTAGGGTTAAATTTGTTAAAGTAATTCAAATTAACATAAAAAAATAGAGAGAAAGAAGCTAGAATTCTCATTAATACTTTTAATTAATAAAACTATAACCGGTTGGCTGGTCTGCAAGCTTGCGTGGGTTCGCACGCTTGGTATAGTACCCATGCAACTAAATTACAGAGGAGGGACAAAAACGGAGACTTACCTACGTTCGGTGCCTGGAGAGAGGTGCTGCTGGGGCTTGGCTTGTAGTTCTGGAGTTTTCACTGTTCACGCTTACTACAGTACCTATGTAATTAAATTACAGAGGAGAACAAAAAAAAGAAAAGAAAAAAGGGGGGAAGAAAACAGGGGAATGAAGAACAGAGGAGAGAAAAGAGAGTAAATTCACTTAAAAAAAAAAGAGAAGCACAAACCAAAAGAACAGAAAAAAAGAAAGAGGAGGAGAAGGCAGAAGAAGAACAGTGGAAACTCCAGAACTACAAGCCAAGCCCCAGCAGCACCTCTCGCCAGCACCGAGTGCAGGAAGTCTCCTTTTTCCCTCTCCTCTGTAATTTAATTACATAGGTACTGTAGCAAGCGTGAGAGCCCACGCACGCTTGCAGACTAGCCTAAACCAGTAACCGAGCCGGGTTGGCTGGGTCTAGCTCAGTCTATATGGCTGGGATAGACCAACCCAAACTAAAAAAAAAGAAAAAAAAGAAAAGAGATTGGGCCGGATCTGGGCCTCAGACCTAGTCGGCCTAGTCTATGCTTGCTAAGAGTTTGTTTGACAAAATACACCATTGATTATAATTTTTATGCTTTTTTTATTTTGATATTTGGTTAAATAAGCTTCTTTTGATATCAGAAAATTCCCAAAATATTTGTGCACCTTCTTAGAGTTATTTAAAGACCACTCGCACATTTTTTTATTTTTTTTCTTGCATATTATTTGTTTTTGTTATATGCTCAATGTACAGACCATTATTATTAAATGTAAATCTGTTGTGCAATGTTTTTTTTTTTAATTCTTGTCTGAAAAGAGTAAATAAAAAAGGTAAACAAAAAGAGAAAGACATAATGTTTTTTTTTTGTTTCTTATTCAATTAAAAATCTAAATTCTTGCGAACTTATTTATTGATACCAGAATTAGAAATATTACACCTTTTGGGTTTGTGCAATATTTATCAACGTCAGAGTTGAAAATATTTATAGGTAAATGTTCACTAATGCTAAAGTGAGGAACATTATAGAAAAAAAAAACAACAACAAAAAAGAGAAAAACAAACTTTTAGCAATCTAAGACAAAGACCAACAATGCAGCTTACCTTATGTAGGACGCATAAATGATGATAGTAGCTTCCCTTTCGAGTAACCAGTCTTGTACCATGAAATCTTTGTTGACCAGTTAGGGTTTCTAGTGACCATAATACTAAGTAATGACTCCTCAAATTAAAACAATTCCTCAAAGAACGAGATGTCAGATATCCATGCTTTGTCCTATAATTAACAAGATTATAATGTTTATTTTTAATCGATCGTCACGATGTTTGAGTATAACAGAATGATGACTCTACTAGGGATATAATGGCGACAAAAAAAAAGTTAGAATTCTCATTAATCTGTTTATTTTAAGTATTTGAGTTAATCTAAATACAAAAAGATTATATATAGGTAGAACTCAAAATACTATTTTATTCTTAATAAATAAAACTAAATAAATGTATTATTTAACAAAATTAATACCAGTCATAGTGTACAAATTCTATGCCAAAATTTCTTTTCCTATTTTTCATTTCACCCACAAATAGAGAACCACTCTGAAGAAAGGAAATTCAGCACACAACACTCGCTTGCTGAACACAGGCAACAGCATCCCCATGAAACAATGACATTGCTCGCCGATGCAGTAGGAACTTGGACAGGACACAGCCGCTTCCCAGAGAGAACCATGACATGGCCACCGCTGCAGAAGAACAAAGGATGATAGATCCAACTTGGAGGAAATAATAATGAATCCCAACAATTCCAAATGAGCTAAGAAGAGAGAATAGATTGCAAAGCAAGATGCTGCTGTGGTTCCAAGGATGACAAAGTCGAAGCTATGGTAGCAGATGGTAACATTTGCTGAATTTGTCTCAACAGATTAATCATTCGAATGACTGTTTGCTCTGTTGCCAACTCTTTGCCTGCACATATGACCTACAGCAACAATGTTGCAATGACTAGGAAAACTAAAACAGGAATTAAACAACAGCAACATTCAATTTCCAAATGCAAGAGATAGAGGCAAGCAGGGCACAGAAAGGGTATTGATTGTTTGGCCCTGAAAGTTCTCTATCAGACCTGTAACAAATGGCGTTTTGTTTAGAATATATTTGTGCACTAAAATACACGCAATGAAAGAAGTATTAAGGATGAGATAGAACAATAAATCATGTGGAAGACTTCATATAACAATCCAAGATTCATGCAGGACGCCAGAATGGTCCATGCAATTGTTCGCTCGCTCTTTTAGAAGTAGCACAGAGATCAAACCAATCATTCATGAATATCAGTTCAGGGAGGACGGGCCCTAAGCAGAAAGCATTATGAACCACCTAGGCTCACGTAAGAGAAAGGATAAAATAAATACCCGTGCTGCATCTATGCTATCCCGATGAAACTCGCATATTTTTCCAAGAGCTGAAACAGCATTGTCAAAATGGCATTGTATTGTCCGAATGAAGTGCATTGGGATGACTTATTACAGCATTGAACCTGGAAAGTGCCTGTGCAAAGAAATACGACAGCAGATTACCCTTGAAAAAAGATGAAAGCAACAACACCAAGAAGAGTAACTACGCGAGTGAATAGTAAGCTACCTCCAGCGAGTGGTTTAAACACAGATCCAGATCCACCAAGCCCCGCACAGATACCAATTCGACAAACAGCTGCCCGAAAAACATGGTGCTCATTTATTAACAAAACCAACATTCACTAGAGAAGTAAAATAATAAATGTACTTCACGGGACACACCTGACGAACATCTGGGTTTTCATCATTAATTGCAGGCTTCTAGCAGGAAAGAGACATAGGTACCATAATATCTGTACCACCAACATGAAGAATAAGTACATAGAGAGTTCTCAATCAAAGTATCAGGAGCGCGGTGGTGCTTACTTAAGAGCAGCTTCCTTACAATGCTCGTCAAATATACAAATGGCGATACTCCTCTCTTCTGATGTTTTATCCTTACCCTGCACAGTCAATTTATCCTATCAGCAAGGCAAAAGCAAAGCGTTTTTCTGAGGTGATTGTGATTCTTCATGCATGCCTCGTATTGTCAAACATGATTAGATCAAGTATGTTTAATCACTGTGTTTGGAGCCGGTTACCAACATCATTAACTAAAATGATGCAGTATAAAATCCTTTAACATGAGGGGCAACGGTTGCAAGCTAAATCTATCTATATACATTTTCATAATTTCTTATACCCATAATTTCTTTTTACAGTTGAAAAAACCACTCTTTATAGTTCCCAGACAGCTGCCACAGCTGTGCATGTCAAGTGCTCTAGCATAAACCTTTTTCAAGGACTGAAGAAAGAAAGGTTAATGCAAGCAAAAGGATAAAACCGCAAGGATGCCTAAGGTGCCAGGATGACTGTTGAGTTGCCAAATCATCATTGAGAAAGAAAGAAAAAATCCAATAGAGACACAAAAACACTTCAGAAGAACATAAGACAAGCACACGCATGAACATATTCAAGCAGTGGAGAAGCTACCAGAACAGAGGCCCTAAAGAAAAAAAGATGTAGAAGTAGCAAAACCTAAGTTTAAAGGACAGCATGAGAAATTTAGCCTAAGAACTGAAGGAACAAATCGTAAAATATTGAAGAATAACTTACCCACATAGGTGTTATGTAAGGTGGAAGCTCATCAAAGAAAGAAAGGTAAGAAAGAGGCTTCGAAGGTTTTGATCATCAATGTGCCCAAGCAATCACCAGCCTTCAGCAAGGAAAGAAACAAAAGCAAACAATAATCCATTAAATGATAAGCCAAAGATCCATGCACATTATACTTGATCAAAAAGCTCATCTTCTTCCTCAAGCGGCTCCCCTTCTTCTGCTTCAAAGTCCTCTGCTTTGACCCTCTCCGCTCTTAATTTCTTGTCTTCTAACTGAGCTGGCTGTGATGACCTGCTTTATCTCCTCCACAATGGACCTTACTTGGCTCTCATCTAAAAGTGATCCGGATGCCTGAGGGAGAGAGATCCTAATTTAGCATAATTCGAACTTACAAAACGAAGAAGCCTAATACAGAACAAATAAAAATCAATTTCATTTTTCATTCAACAATTATTGTCCACCAGATCATAAATGAGTTATAATACCAAAGGTTTTCCTGACTGGAATGACAATTCCTTAGATAGAACTCTGTTCACCGGAATAGTGATTTTTCCCCCTTCCAACAATAAAAAAATGGTGAACTTGCTGATGGAGTAATTTGATTTTTTTTTAATAGGAGACATTAATCATGGTGCAATTATTTAGAAACAATTCAGTTTTTTGCCTTTTAAGAGCATAATATAAAAACATATATTACACTTAAAAGTCAAATTTGTTTAAAGTATGTTTGGGTCAATGCTAAGACATTCATACCTTAAAAAGCAGAAAAAATAAAACTTATAGCTAGGGGTAGTTGCATATTTTCAGGGTAGTTTTTTTAGCAAATTGGTTGACTGGGTCTTATTACATTTTTAAACAATAATATAAAGACTTTCATACTCTTATAAACATAAAAAAATAAAAACTTGCAACCAATGATATTTGAGTACTTTTAGGTTGGCATTTTTATAATAAACAGGTTGGTTCGAGAGCAATTTAATCTTTAATAATTTATTATTAATAAAAAAACAAGTTATTGACACGAGAATAGCGAGTGGACGAATCTTATGCCTTTCAAGCGGCATGTGTAACGTCACTCCATGTCCAAATACCTCATTTTAGGACGACATTGAAAGCAACTCACTGTGCTCTTTTTAGCGATGATGTGCGTGTGGACGGAGGAGTAATGATCAGGCTCCAGTGAACTTTTTTCTTCTCCTCCCTCCTTTCTCTCTCTCCGCCTTGCTAAAAAATGAATTTGTCCTTTCATTTATTTTTTGTATCTAATTTGTTCCTCATTCATTTGATTTCTATTTGTTTAGTTTTTAATTTTTTTACTGATTTTTTTATTCATTTTAGTCTTTCTTTATTTGATTTTCTCTATTTTTTATATCAAGTTTGATGTTTATTCTTTTGATTTCTGTTTTTTCTTTATCTACTTTCTAATTTATCATGAGTTTTGAAGATTAACAATAGTTCACTTTAGTCTTTTTTTAGGTCCTTTTTTAAGATTGAGTTTTTTTTTTTAATTTCATCATTCGACATTTGATTTGTTAAGAATTGGTCTTCGTGTTTCATTTTTTTGCACTTTTTTATGAGTTATCTCAATTCTATATCCATGGTCACGGGGTTGGCGGGTTAACTCGTGTTGATACAAATCTTTTTTTTTCACAGTTTTTTTCTTAATTATTTTTTTTTGTTTTGCATTTGAACATTGGGTTTGTTTATAATTAAGCTTCATAGTTTAACCTTGATGGGCTCAGGTTGGGTTTTTTTTTTTTTTTACTTTTTTACATTGTTAATTTTTTTGTTAGTTGATATTTTGTTGTTGCTTCCTTTTTTAATTCGTATTATTTAAATTAGTCAACCTTATTAAACCTAGTCGAGTCAATGACTCGAGTTTTGGAATTTTTTTTTTAATGCTTACATACTTGCCTTTAACATTTTTTTATGTTGGAAAAAAATTGAACCAACCCACAAAGTAGTGTGAGTCCCCCTATGTAGTCCATTATATTTGTCAACAACAAATAAATCCAATTACAAATTTAGAAGAAAATTCATGATCACAATCTACACTAGGTGTTGTTTCATAACAATAAATGAAATATCATGGTGAGAGTGGGGATGAAAGTATTACCCCTCACCTTGTAGGTGATCAATAAAAATGAAGGGTCATAGAATCAAAATAAAATTAAACATGGTTTCATTTAGAATAAAAATAAGGAATGAAAATATATATTTTAAAATGATATATTATTTTCATTTATTGTATATCAACTAGTATTATTATCACCATCTGAATCACTATTGTTTCTGTGAATAACAATGATAATAATTTTTTCTAAAAACTATTGTTGGTGGTGGTTAAAAGCTTATTTGTGATAATGTTTTAATTTTATACTAGTTTGCCTCTATTATTTTTATTTGTATTAATCTCAACTCTTTAATTTAAAAAAAAATCATCTTATTTTATTCCTTCTTTGACCATAAGCTTGAGTTGCTCTTAAATGTTTAGGTTATATCCCACCATAAAATAATATACGTGCAATGAAATTTATTATATAAAAATAACTTAGAGACACATGTCATAATATGATGGGATGTAACATAATAGTTTCAAAGGCAATCTAAATGTTAGGTCAAATAAAACCTAAGAGATTGTTTGGAAATAAATGAAACACGTGGTTGACCGTATTTTCAAATAATACCTAAATAAATATAATTTAAAAATAAATAATTGACATTAATACAAATAAAAATAGAGAGAACAAACTAGTATTATATCAAAAGATTTACAAAAGTTTTTAACCTATTATTATCATTATATTACAATTCTCATCTCTTTTCTTTCACCGCCACCTATAATACTAATATTAATTTTTAAAAATATATTATTGTTCTTATTATATTATTATTACCACTACCATTAATATAATTGCTTCTATTACTTTTATAACCAATACAATTAATAAAATCATTATTTATTTTTATCTTAAAAATTAGTCACTGAAGATTTTAAAATTCATTCTATTCCTAATAGAAATGAAAATATCATCTTGATTTTCCAATTTTCATTCCGATTCCTCCGTTTCCGTTCCAAATATCCAATTTCCGGAAATAGAAAACACCTAGAAAGTTCGAAGATGTTAAAGGACATGGATGATGTTGTTGGGCTAGAGGCTCACTAGGCAGGGCCCTACCTGAACACATGAACTTGAATCTTATCCATGCGAGTTTAACTCTAAATTAATTGGGATCACATGCTAAAATCCCGCCGCCCATCCCTATACTATTTACCATCTGTCCACGTCCGACCTTTCCACTTCCTCTACTTTCACGACCTTGCTACATACCCTTCGATTGTTCTTGTTCTTGGCAGAAAACAAGATCACTGTATTAAATTGGGAGTCAAGATAATATAACCTGAGATGAGGAATCTATGCTCAACAACTTCAACAAGGAGCAGGAGTGTACCTACACCATGTTGTAGCAAGGTGGGCATAAAGAAGGGGCCATGGACACCAGAAGAGGATGAGCTCTTGGCAAACTACATCAGGAAAGAAGGTGAAGGGCGATGGCGCACGCTCCCAAAGCGGGCAGGACTTCTCAGGTGTGGTAAGAGCTGCCGCCTCCGCTGGATGAACTATCTCAGGCCTTCTGTTAAGAGAGGGCGTATTGCCCCAGATGAGGAAGATCTCATTCTTAGGCTTCACAGGTTGCTTGGTAACAGGTATCTGTAATATTCCCTGTGTAATGATCGGATTTTATGGTCTCGGGGTTGCTGATTCTTTTCTCTCTATTCCCATCAGCTGGGACATCCATAATTAGGTTGATTTGGATCTCTCTCTTGTTTTTAATTTATGCTGTTTTTTTTTAGGGTTTTGTTATGATCTTCCTTAATTCCTCAAAAAACTAGAAGCTTGACTTTCGATTAACACTTTAAATTGTCTCAGAAACGTAATTGTTGGGCTTTAACTTAAAAGGGTTTCCCCTTGTTTATTTCTCTTACCTTTCGCTTAGCAATCCGAGGTTCTATCATCATCATGAATCATGATGATCCGATCTCCATCTTTTTTGGAACAGCTATATATCCATACATGCATGTACGTGTGTGCACGTATTTATGTTTTCTTTTTCTTTGATAATCGTCGTATTTATGTTATTGTTCTTTTTGTCTTCTTTTCTGGTTCCTATAGCAATAGCGTTCAAAAACCAACTCCAATGTATTGTTTACTTTATTTGTCAACGTTTTTACACAGTTCGATTAATAGAGAGTATAATGGGCAGATTTAGGGCTAGTGGAAGTCGCCTTTTGGTTTTTGAATTTGAAATAACTTAGATCGATGCTTGCTAGTCAGTATTTTTGTCTGTCAATCTTACTTTTGTTTGGTTTTCCTTCTTGGAACAGGTGGTCTATGATAGCTGGGAGGATACCAGGGCGCACAGATAATGAGATTAAGAATTACTGGAATACCTGTCTCAGCAAGAAGCTCATTAGCCAAGGAATAGACCCTAGGACTCACAAGCCTTTAAAACCTAACCCCGATTCCTCAGAAATTGCAAATGTTCCAGTCCAGAATTCTAACCCTAAATCTTCTCCACTGGATGAGAATGGGAGGGTCTATCGAACTGTAGCCACTAGGGTAAGTGAAAAATTTACAGTGACTGACCTGTATCAGTCTCCTAACCAGGTTGCTGCTGGTGCTACCGAAAACTGGCCAAATCGTGATGGTTTTACTATGGGATCATTACAAAGTGGCCATGGACGAAAAAATGAAGATGATTTCATTGAAGATATTGGAAATGAGGACACTTTCTCCTCATTTCTGGATTCCTTGCTCAATGAAAACGTGTTCGTGTATCAACAACGACAACAGTTACAGCATCAAAATATGTTTGGGCCTTCTTCTAAGCTTGCGGTTTCTTCTTCACAAATTCTCAGTCACGCAAACATTTGGGAAGCTGAAGTCTCGCCTCCAATGGCAGCCTTATGTGACAAAGGCGTGGGCGGGGCTTCAAATAGTCTTCCAGTTTGAACTCAATCCTGCACCACAAGTGCTTAAAGAAAATCAAACGGGTGTGATTAACGGTATGTACTAATGTAATTGTATTGGTTGTTCCAGTAATTCAGTGTGCTTATAACAATATTCTTGCTGTTCGAAATTCTACGTGTGATGATTGTTTAAGGTAAAATGTATCACGAACTATATATATATGCATTGCTGTATATGAACTTTGTTCCATACTAGCCAAGGTCAAATTAGTGTTCTACGTCTTGCAAATTATGAAATGTATGCGGTTCAATCTCCCTCCCTCCCTCCCTCCCTCTCTCTCACACACACAAACCCTATTCTCTTTAGTTCATTCGGAAAGTCTGTGGATCAGACTCCTAATTATGACAGCTAATTCTTATCGATATGTTAGTGAAAAGGTAATTAATACGAGGAAAATTCTTTACTAATAGAACATAAACAAGAACATCTATAATTACATTAATGTTTTTGTTGGCACTCAGAATAGACGACAAAGACATAGACATTGCATTGGATTGGAAAAGAAGCTTTCGCATCGTTTGAAGGCAATTTAAAAGAAGTTAAATGAAACAAAAATCCTTGAATTTTGAGTTAAAATGAACTTCACCCTCGAACTTTATTTTTTATATAAAATAAATAAGTTTTTTTTATTAATTTTGACTGCATGTGATAATCTAAAAACACAAAATGTGTCATGAAATTACATGATTTAAGAATAAAAAATAAAAGGATTAATGATGGGATGAAAACTTGGACACAAAAGCCTATTTTTAACCAAAAAATAGTTTATGTTCTCGAATAAAAAAATTAATTTCAAAAACTAAGTTTGGTTTGACCTAAACTTTAAGGTAGTTTTGGATATTTAGCCTTTAAAAGGCATAAATAAAGGCGGGGGGAAGGGGGGGGGGGGGGGTGGGTGGAGAGCAAAAGGAAGCTTTTCTACTTGGGAAATGATTCATCAACAATGTTTGAGGAATTTGGTGTAGACATTCACATCTATTTTCACATAATTAATAAGCATAATAGGAAAATATTTCTGTGTTGAAAATATACTGCTAATTAACTGGGAGTCCCAAACTACCGTTTTAAATGTTTAGTACTATATTTTAACTTTTATACTCGTGGTGCGTGCATGCGCTTTTTTAAAATTTAGCTGAAACATCCATGTCAAATTTCATAAAAAGGGTGTAATACCATTCTATAGTTTTATATATACTGTATTATGTAGCCGTAGTACATGCATGGACTTTCCTTCACTATTTATTAATAAGTGGGGTGTTTGTTTTTGTGGTTAATATCATGTTTTGTGATTTTTTGAATTTATATTGCTTGAAATTGATTATTTATTGGTGTTCTTGAATCGTTTTGATGTGCTGATGTTAAAAATAATTTTTTAAAAATAAAAAAACATTATTCTCATATATTTCTGAACGAAAAACATTCTGATAAGCAATTGTTACTACACTCTCAAACACTGTGTGCTTGGTAACGCGTTGCAATATACTTTTTCATTGAAAATACATCAAAATAATGTTTTTAAAGATTTTTTACACTAACACATCAAAATCATCTAAAAACACATAAAATCATCAATTTAATGTCTTTTTAGACAACAAGCGGTTTGAAAAACACTTTGAATCGTATTACTAGACATGTACAAATTTCTACCAACACACACATATAGAAATTTGTATCGGTATAAAAAGGATGCTTTTAAGATGGAAACTATATACACACATACATGTACTAATATACACACTATATGTACATATAGAAACTTGTATTTGTACACAAAGAAAGCTTTTAAGATGGAAACTAGCCTTAGTAGAGGGTATTCCAGAACCATATACCATTACCAAAGAAAGCTTTTAATACTAACTGTTCTATGAATAGCATCTTGCCTTCACGTACTAGCTAGGTAAGCTCTTTAGACGAAGGTTCGGGGAACAATTCAAGCATGAAATTGTATACACCCCATGGTGCCAAGAATTGGACCCAAAATACTCACCTAAAATTAAACAATCCCTTAAGGATATAGACATAGACATGGCACCTGAATTCAATCCCTTTGGATTTTGACGAAGATAGGGTGTTAATCATGCATGCTGAAGAGGGATTTATGGTTTTTATAGAAATCACCAGGATTTATAGGATTGAGAAATAACTAGAAAAACAGAAACCATTTCTAACCTAGCCTAGCCCTAGAAAGAGTTAAAAGAGAGAACACCATCATATAGGCCAAGATCGTTATTCTTATGATTGAGGACATGATCACAGCTACAATATAATTTTATCTCCTAGATTATTCCACGAACACTGCAAAACTTAGCATCTAATAACTAGAAGAAATTCTTTGGTCACCCTAGACTGCAAAAATTTATATCGATATGGTTCATTCAATGGAGTAATCTATATTGATCTCAAATCTTGAATTTAAAAAACTAAGAAACAGAACAAACTTCTTTAATTATCAATCCAAACCATTAGAATTCTATGCGATGAACATTCAACTTTAGGACCTCTCCATGATCATTTCAACGACTATAAAATTACTTTCCAGTGATGTTTTGATGCTTTAGATAAGTATAATAATTCATTCATCTAGATAAATATTTTCCACCGAATTTTTTTATTTCAAAAAACCAAAAGGAAAAGGACTAGAATTGAATTTAAAATAAAAACATGCATACCTTTCCCTCTCCATTAGAGCCTTTTTGAAGAATTATGCCTTCATTTTTTTTATCAAATTATATTTTGGTCCTTTTAGTTTGATAATTATACGTTTCAGTCTAAATCTTCATTCTATTCACATTTAAGCTCTTGGTTTGACAAATGACTTGAGAGACTATCGCCACAGAACAGAACAAAAGAGGGGAAAATATTGATAGTCCACATTCCAACAACAAAACAACTTGTTCTTGGTGTCCATGGGTTTCCTCTCAACAAGATGAGTTCTATCGAGGTATTTTTTTACCCTTTATTTTACCAGAACCAACAAATCAAGGTTAAGAAAGATTTTTTTTGTTTAATTCTGTATTTTTGGACCAAATTATGGGTGTTTTAGGTTGAGAAATTTTTTTTAAGGTTCTAAAGGTTTTTTTTTAGGTCTTCGTAAGTTAAAATAATTTTAAAAATGGTTTTTTCGGTTAAAAAACTTACTTCTTGATTTTTCGACCACCTTTAAGGTGGTTAGATTCTGAAAAATACAAATTACATATTGTTTGTTTTTATTATTTTTTATAATTAAAGGCCCTTTAAGTCCATGATAAAAAAAAAAAAGGGTCAAGCATTCTTGCCCTGCTAGTATTCCTCGTAACTGCTTTTTTAATGGGTCTGGTGCATTAGTCCACCCAAGCTAGCAACCTAGCATATTTTTAAACTTTACATTTTTCGTCTTAATATGAATTTCAATTAAATAAAGTAGATCAATATTTAAAGATATGTTTGTGCCTATCCTAGCTGTCTTTAGTTTTTATTATAAAAAAAATCATTAGAAAAAATTAATTTAGAATATTTTCACCTGTTTTCAAAAGAGATTATAGTTTTTTGTATTAGTAGTAGTTGTTTGTGTAAAGTCCTTTGAACGAAGCTAGGGAGTCCTATAAAGTTTAGGTAGGAAATCAATTACTGTACCCAGAGATCCCACCTCACTTTGTTTTGTTTTGTAAATTTTGCTTTTAATTTCTTCATTTCTAACTCACGAAGAATCAAGATACTGCTAAACTACTACAAAATTTTGTAAGTCATTCATCTGATCATAACTAAAACGATTAGAGATCATATTGAAAAAATCAACTAGACAAGGACAGAAAGGATGTGGTATATATCTGTTGGTTTTTTCTTGTTTTACTGATTAATTACCATTATATTTTGAATGATTTTGTTAAGTTTTCTAATAGAAAATGTTAGAGAATAATATAAATTATATTTTGAGATTTTATTAGCTTAAACTTTTAGATTAAATTTATTTTTTGATATGGTATTAGAGTCTTGATGACCAAGCGATCACGGGTTCGAATATTACTATTCTCATTTATTTAATAAAAATTAAGTACAAAGTAGTGTGAGTTTGTGCAAGTTTCAAGTTCAAAGAGTTTCCACTTATATGGGTGAGTTATAGAATAATATAAATTATTTTTTGAAATATCATCTAACAACTTCAATTTTTAGATTAAATTGGTTGTTTGAGAGAAAAAACCAAATTAAATTGCAAAGCAACACCTTTGTTACAACTTCTTCTTCTTCTTTTTTTTTTACAAAGAAACTTTTTACAACGGAGATCCAACGTGAAATTTAGAAGAAAATTACCACTAAAGATATTTAATGTCGGAGACATTCAAATATCTTTAATTTTTCCGTAAAAAAGAAAAATCCAGATTTTTTTGCAATTGGGAATAGTCTCAAGGACAAAGGTATGGTGTAGCTTTTTGGTGTAGCTAGAGAAAGCAAGAAGAAAGATACAAAAAAAATGGCTAGGAGCTGATTTTCAACACCATCAAAGGTTAGGAGTGTATTGTCCTTTTCGACACCACAATATATTATGAAAGGTAGATGGATTTTACTACGCATGTGTGTGTGTGTGTATTTGACTCGTGGGTGGACTTTGTTTAGGTCGATGCATGTTTTATTGTTGCCTTTAACGTAGCTCCACAAATTAATCTGTGAAATCCAATGGAGGTAGTAGCTAGCTAGCTAGCTAGCTTACTATACGCCATCTTCTATCTACCTCTCTTTTCTCTATATTTATTCTTCATAGCACTTGAAAAATGGAGAAGTTGATACAACAGGAACCCACAGAGCATATTATTAATAATTCTCTACTCTAGTTAGGTATCTAGACAAGAAACCCATTCATATTTCATGAAGTCAGAGATGAACATGGAAAGGGAAAAGAATTGCGAAATACTAAAGACACCCTTGAAGATGTGGGAAGAGAGAGGATGCATGTTTACTGGCGAATAAACACTGTAAGCTGTATGTATATATCAAGTCGTATAATCTCTAAGAGTTCAAGAAATTAGAGAAAAAGAGGAGATCAATCTTCGTTGCCAACACACACATGTAATCATGTAAACTAAGTAATGATCAAGCACAGTATCAATGGAGGGTGGAGGAGTGTTGTGCTCAATTCATAATTGCAAACTCACCTGGAATTGGACACATGAAGCTCTCAGCCACTCGTCAGGTTGTAAGGCACCAAGCATAATTAAGGGCATCATTGTTTCTCCGTTGCGCTATCAACAAAACTAAAAGTACAAATTTGTGGAAGGAGAGAGAGGAAATTTTCTGGGAACCCAAAACTTGTGGAAACGTACATGGAAGAGCCCAAAATCTGAGAGTAAGTGAAAGATCAGAAGGTGACTTTTTGTAGTTATGTGGAACATAGCATGGACGCTTTCAAGTGGAGAGAGAGAGAGAGACCAAACATTCTAACATGAAAAATAACGCATATATAGGGTTACTTGGTACGGTGATAACAGTTAGCAACCGTGAAACACCAACCAATCTATTAAGCAAGAATTTAATAGGAAACTAAGCGAGGAAGAGTAGAAATCCGGGCTGTAGCTTACGACAAAGAGAAGAAAATGGGAAGTAGTTGAGAAATTTTGAATAAAAATAAATAGATTTAATGTATAAGTATTAGATTTTTGAATTAGTATTCTTGGGAGAAAATATGGGGAAATTGAGAAATTGATATAGTTTGATGTATTTATGAGGAAATATGTTATAAATAATGTAAAATAATAAATGATTAAAGAAAAAAATTGGATGGTTTAGAGAGAGCTAGAGCCGATATTTTGGACAAAAAAATGAGTAACATGAAAATTTAATAAATGTTTGTGTAATTAATACGTGTTTGATATATTTATTTATGGTGGATTAAAATGAATTTAATTTATTTATTTAGTTGTGATTAAATATTTAATGAACTTGAATTTTAAAAGGAGAAGAATTGGTGAGAGATATGAATAAGATTTTGGGCTGAAATATAGAAATTATATAAAACATGTTCACTTGAATGATTAGTGCATGAGTGAGATGTAAGATTTGTTAATAAAAAACGATTGAGAAAAGTATAAATTTTGAAAATTTTTAATGAATATGTTTTCCTTATGTGTGTATTGGTGAACATTAACTTGAAAGAAAAATTAAGCTATTAGTTTAGCGAGTTGAGGATGTTATTAAATTTTGCTAAAAAATAGTAAAAATATGAGTTTATTTGAGGGAAATTATGATTTGGAAATTTCGATGCAATTGATTTGAGAATTTACAATTTATATTGAAAATAAAATTAACTTTTATGATGAACAAATAGCAAATGATATATTTTTTCTACCTGTAAAGGAGAGGGTGCATGACATACTCAGTAGCAGAGGATCATTTCATACACTCTGTTGTTATCTATTTTTGGGTTCCCGCAAAACAAAAAAAAATGAAAATGAGAAAATACAAAAAATATATATATCAAAAAATATTTGAAAGAAATCCAAAAAATAATAAGAGCGAGAAAAGGATGCTGGAACGCTGAAAAATGACCAAAAAATAATTGAGGAGGTTAAAAAATGTAAGAGGTTGAAATTTGACAGTTTATTGTTAATTGATGAGAGTCCTGTTGACAAAGAAAATTCAATTTTGAAAAAATATATTCAAAATCAGATGTTTAGGGACTCAATTAAATTTTATCTAAGATTTAATTGAATTTATAGAGGGTTTGATTGTAAGAAAAATTGATTTTTAAGTCAATTTAGGCTTTTATTGGAAAAAATTAAAGTTCTAGGGTCCAATTATAATTTTGAAAAGTTGATTTGGCCAAATCAGGGGTTTAATTGCATAATTATTGAAGTTGGATGGCTAATTAGGGACTTAATTGACATAACCCGAAACCAAGGACCAAACCAGAAAAGGCACCAAAATCAAGGGATCCGATTACAATTTTGTTGGCGGTTTGATTACAAAATTGCGAAAACTTCAATGACCAAACCAGAATAACCTAAGCAGCGCAATTTCCATTGAAGCGCATTTCACTGTCCTCAACAGCTGTGAATCTTGATAAAAAAGGAAGGAGACGTTAGCAGCGATAATGGAGCCATTTTCAAATCAAGAGGGGCGCGTATTGCGGCTGAAATCTCTGGCCACTGTGATGCACGCCGGCTTACCAAAAACGCCTGCGTCCTCTGGCTATAAAAGCTAGAGGAGGAGCCGAACAAAAAAAAGAAAAAGGAGAAGAGGCTACAGTGAGGAGAAAAACAGGAGCGAAACAGCTTAGGAGAACGTGAGAAAAATTGAGATATTGGAGAAATAGTGAGAAAGAAAAAGGGAGAGAAGAGGAAGCAAACCGAACGGAAGCAGAGGACACGGTGAAGCAGAGAACGCAACAGACCATTGTCTTCTTCTTCTCAAAACCAGGTATGTTCGCTGCCTTTCTCAGTTCCTGCAGAATGAGATGATGCATGTTAGTATGTAAAAAAACGAAAAGAAAACATAAGGAAACCAACACCTGAAATCACCAGTCACAACGCTCTATTTTCTTTTGTTTCATTCTCACACTGCAAGGAAGGTGATGAACAGTGCGAAGGTAATTTAATTACCTTCGCACTGTTTATGCACGCGTAAAATAGGTAGAGGGGGGCTGGTTACTGGAGTGGGCCAGTGACTAGGCTGGGCTGGCTAGGCCCAGCCTAGCAACACAGGCTGGCTAGGTCCAGCCCAACTAAATGGGCCAGATTAGGCTCAACCTAAAAAATAAAATAAAAATCTTTAAAAAAGAATTTCTTTTCAAAAATTTGTGCTTTTCCGCAAATATTTTACTGCATTTTGATCAATATTGGTTTGTATTTTTATACTGTAAAGATACAAATCCAGTATTAAAATTCCATGTTTTCGTAAAAAAAATAATAAAAAAATGAAAAAATAAAAATAAAATAAAATGTTTTGTTTTCATGCATACGGCCAAGTCTCTCAAAAATAAAAAAAAAATCATATTGTATTTTCATACAACAAAGAAAATTTCAAAAAAATATGTATTAGCATGCATTTTGTCTTTAATAACCAGTTTATTAAAGTCACGAGAACTAGGCCAATATTTTAAAATTTTCAAAAAAAAAAATTTATTTTCTTTTAATATCGGGGGTTATGATCTTATACGTAAGACGTGTTCCGGGTATTAAATTATTTCGTTGGCATTAGACCGGTTAGGTTTTACCCGATAAAATAAGGATCTCTTTACCGAAGAAGACTTTTCTTAAACCCTAGGTAGGGCATATTTGAGGTGCTAATACCTTCCATTTACGCAACTAGTCCCCATACCCGATCTCTGAGACCAGTTAGGGTTCCTAGTGACCAAAATACTAGGTGGCGACTCCCATTTCAATTTTCCATGAATAAGAGACAAGAATTCCTTGTCTCATAACATTTGCCACATAAGATAGAATTTGAGGGTGGATGTTTTCTCCGCGACGCCGCACACGTGCGACACACTCAGACATTAGGTAGGTGTTCAACACCTTAAAACTAAAATATTATTTAAATTGCAATCACTACCACAATCTTTAGATTTACCGACGGAATTTTCCGTCGATATTTGCACTACCATTCCGTTGGTAATTAATTTACCAACGGAATCACCGACGGAAATGCTTCGTCGGTAAATCTTTCGTTGGTAATTTTTTGTCCGTTGGTAATAAAAAAATATTATTACCGATGGATTTACTGACGGAAAAGGCGAGCAAAAAAAATATTACCTGCTTCATTCCGTCAGTAATTCTCTTGGAAAAATACCGTATGTAATTCCGTCGGTAATTATTTAAAAATATATTTTAAAAAAAATCTATTTTACAAAACTATAAAATAATTAAATTAATATTAATAAACACTTTATAATATTCAAAATGCTTGGAAAAAAGAAGAAGAAAATCAACTCAAACAAATTTGCAATAAATAAATAACACGAAAAAATAAATTCAATAAAAAAAATTCATATGAAAAAAATTTATGAATCCTATAAATAAATCAACTAAAAATTGATCTCATATGAAAAAAAAAATTCCTACAACAACATTCATACAATTATTAAGAACAAAAACAATTAAAAATAAAATAAAAAACAAATATAGTGAAAAAAACTTGAAAAAAGAAGATTTTTTTTTTTACCTTAATGTAGTTGCAAGTGAAGCTAAGAAAAGAAAAAAAAAACAAATTTGTAAAGTATACTGATTAAAAAAAATTGAGAAGAAAAAATAAGAAATGACAAAAAGACATACCTAAGCATGGAGGAGAAGAGAAGGAGTTGATGAGAGAATAGAAGAAAAAGAAGAAGAAGAAGACATACCTGAGCATGGAGGAAAAGAGAAGGAGTTGAGGAGAGGAGAAGAAGAAGAAGAAGAAGAAAATAGACGAGTCTGTTGTGAAATTAGGGATTCTAGGCTTTTTATTAGGGTTTTTTACCGACGGTTTCACCGACGGCTAATTAAATATTAATATTTTTAATCATTCCGTCGGTGATTCTATCTGAATATTTAATTTAAATTTTAAATTTAATCAAAAAATTTCAGAAACCACCAAATATCACCGACGACTTTTCAATCCATCGGTGATTCCATCTGTAATATTTAATTTAAATTTTTAATTTAAGCTAAATTTTTCATAAAACCGTCAAATAACACCAATGACTTTTCAATCCGTTGATGATTTTATCTGTAAAGAACAATAATTAACAGTGCAATTGGGAAGTGAAAAGTTTTAGATCTCTCTGTAAAATACCGACGGAAAATTCCGTTGGTGATTCCCTTTGTAATTGACATAATGAATAGTGTTCACAGTTTGCCAACGATTTTATCGACGTAATTTATTCCGTCGGTAATCCCGTTGGTAAAAATGACATGTCATCACTTTTTTTTGCTTTGTTTTAAAAAACTTTTCCACTGTAATTTCCTCGGTAATCAGACAGATACCCTGATTAATGAACAATTAAAAAATACTCAATTGGGTAATGGAATAAATACTCAATTTGGGCTTTATCTTACTAATTGTATTGATTTATAAGGTTAATAGTAAAATAAAAAATTAACAGTTTAATAATTAATATGATAAATATAAAAAAATGATAAATAATCATTATATATAAAGTTACTGTATTTGGTTCCGATACCTGAAAACTAAAAGTACAAATTTGTGAAAGGAAATTTTCTGGGAACCCAAAAGTTAGTGCAAGATCAGAAGGTGACTTTTTGGAGTCATGTGGAACAAAGCATGCACGCTTTCCAGTGAAGAGAGAGAGACCAAACAGAATATTCTGACATGAAAAATAACGTGTGTGTGTTTAAAGTGTTCTTTTATTTTAAAATATATTAAAATAATATATATTTTTTTAAAATTTATTTTTAATAAAAAACAAAAAACATTACTTGAAGTTAAATAAAATTTCAAAATTTTAAAAAATTTTAATTGGAATGCCAGGTACAACACCTCTTTAGAGATCGTTTATCTTTGCGGTAGCTACTATATTTTTATTCAAACTCAATAATACCGGGTTTGGTTATAAAATGAAGTTGTGGTTTGGTTCACGAGACCCACTAAAAATGTCAGGTTTTGGTAAAGCACTATTTTCATGTTTCTCATCCAGTGTTTTGTATTTTTACGTTTTCACTGTTCACTCTTGTAAAGTGAACAATGGAGAACATATCCACTATAAAACCAAGCCCTTCCCTTTAACTCACGGCAAGCAACTCCTCACCACAAACACAAAAAGCTCCCATCCTCCAACCGACATCCAACAACTCCTCCCATCTTCATTGTGGTTAGCAACAACAGCCACCATGCATCTATGTAATAGCAGAACCAACTCCACCTTCAACCAAACCCGATTCGGCCAAGCCGTGATAGAATCTCCTTCAGCAGCTCCTGCACGCCGACCTTCTCCTTTTTGGTAGTTGCCCTTTTGGTCACAACTCCTTAAGCTATTGATAGAACCCATATGAAAATAATAGAGATAGGGAAGAAAAATAATATTGAATCTTTATGCTGAGGTTTTTTTTTTTTTTTACAGGTTCCGGCTAGCTCTCACTAATGGGATAAAAAAAATATCTTCCATTATAATTGATTTCGCACTTTCAAAACATATATTTTAAGTTATTGTGTTTAAAAAATGTTTTTAAAATATAATATTTAAATTTTTTGTATTTTAAAAGCGTGATGTTTAAATATATCATGTTTTTTAATAATAATATTTATTAAATTTCATGTTTATAAAATATAACATAATTAAAATATGCTAATTTAAGAAAAAAAACCGTTTTAATTAATTAGTATATGAGGGAGTCAAATACTGCAAGAGAGTTTGAGTCAACTCTGTTTTTATTTATTTTTTTATTCCCTTTCCCCACCTCTCCTCTGTTTTCATTTTTTTACTTTCATTATTACACCACCACTGCTGTTATCATTTTACGTTACTAATTTATACTATATATTATAGCAACAATTAGATAATTTCCCATGTGACGTCGGTCATATCAAAAAAATTTAAATAGGAAAAATCTCAAGTTATGGAGAACTTGATGTTGTTGCACACTTAGAAAATAATGAAAAATATAGTTCTTGTCGGATGGATTTCGTACATGATGGAATTGTAGAAAATATATATAAATACCAAATCAATTTCAACTGAAAATACTTTTTACAAAAATAACTTTTTTCAAACAACAACCACAAAAGTTACCACAATACTACAAAATAATGAAAATGACAATTTCATAATTTAACTATCAAAGTACATATTTTCTTGTCGCTGGTCATAATTATCAGGGTTTTTTAATGGAATTTCCCTTTTTTATTTCATAATTTCCTATCATTACACAAAAAAAAACCCTTAAAATGCATGGAGAATTTACTGTGTACCTAAATATAAATTATTATTCACTGGAATAGTATAATTACCATTTTATCCTTTCAAAAAAAATCAATGGCCTTGATGTTGGGGGTAAAATTGTATTTTCTTAAGGGTCCATTAGTCATTACGAGATTAATTAACAACAATTTAGTTTTTAACCCGTGTCTTGATTACTTTAAAATAAACATGTGTCTTGATTTATTTTGTAACTAATTTAATTGTCTCATTATTTGTAATATTTCATGAATAATACAATACTTGATTTATTTCAGTGAATGTTGAAGAAAAAAAAGTTGTTCTTATGGTTGCGGGGTTAGTGGGTTAACCCTGGTCAACTCAAATATTTTTTTTTGTTTTTTTTAATTATGTATTTTTTTCAATTTTGCTCTTCAATCACCACCAGAAAATCGACGAATACAGATGGAAACATTAATGGATTTTTTCTGTTGATATTTTGCGGTGATTTTTACTGATCGAATTCTTTCCATCGCTAACTTCGTCGGTAAACACTAATAAAAATATGTCGAAGGTATATACCAAGAGAATCTCAGTCTGAATAGAAGGAATAAAAAAAACCAAACAGTTCTATGACTTGGAAGTTTTTACAGACGCCGCTACTGACAAAATTACAATGGGATTAAAATAAGCAAATCGTACAATGATGTGTCATATATATCGACAGAATTGTCGAAGGATTTACCATTGTAATAATTCTGGTGGTAAATCTATCAGTAATATTTAATATATAACCTGACACTCGACCCTCCTCTCCCACTTCTCCTATTTCTACTTCTTCCTTAAAAAACTCATACAACAAAACAACCTCTGGCCCCTATTCCTTTGATTGAAATTTTGTTGCGGATTTTCCATCTTAATTATGCAAATCTACCATTCTTTAAATTTGAACACAATTTTAAAATGTTAATTTTTCTATTGCTTATTTTTGTAGTATATGTATTTTGTTTAGGTGTTTACTTGTTTTATTATTTTTTCTCAAACAAACTTGTTGTATGGATTTATGATTTTATACATGTTATGATTTATTTTAAATTTTTTAAAATTATATTTGTTTGTAAATTGTTGAAACTTATGTCGAATTACCGACTTAAGTGTGTTGTGATGAAATAAATAATAACTTCTTTAACGAATCCATTTTATATTTTGTCAATTTTATTACCAAGTTGTAATTTCCGTAAATATGTACAAATTTGTATGTACATAGATAATTGATAATGAATTCAGAAAAGTATTAAAGTAGGTTGAATAATCTTGACCTAAACCAATATTTTTACAAATTTATTTAGTTAACGTAGTTAATTAATACATGTTGTTATCATTATTTGATATAGGTTCGATAGAAGTGATGGATGATCATTCATGGATGTATCGAGATTTACCCCAAGAATTGCAGATGATGGATTATTGTAATGAGGTTCAGGGTTTTATTAATTACTCAACATCTAATCCGAGAAATATTATTGGATGTAGTATTAAGTGTTCATCCAAGAGGTGTAAAAATAAAAATTCTTTGGATCCAGATGTTGTAACGATGCATTTTTTACAAAAAGAATTCATAAAGGAATACATGTGTTGGTCTGCACATGGAGAACCATTTGTTCCTCACGAGACCATGATAGAAAGAATGGTTAGGTCAACTTCTATTGCTAGCAACGTGCACAGAGTTGTAAATGACAACGTAATCCTTATAGGACTATGGTTATGGATATGATGAGAATGAATCAGGGTCATGCCGGTTAATGTCCAATCATAGATGAAGAACCTAATGCAAACTCGTCCAGGTTTTATAATCTTTCGAAAGATTCTGACGAACCATTATGAGATGGTTGCATAAATCACAGTAAATTATCGGTCGTTGCATAGGTGTTTACCATCAAGTCGGATTATGGGTTGAGTGAGGCCGATTATGATAGAATTGTCGAATGAGCGAGAAGCATTTTACTTGAATGGAACAGACTGAAATAAAACTTCTATGCTACTAAGTCCATGATGAAACCCCTCGGTCTAAGATTCTAAAAAATCCATATGTGTCCAAACTTTTGCATGTTATACTACCTAGAAAATTTTGAGTTGACCAAGTGCAGGACATATGAGCATTCCCGTTATAAACCCAGAACTGGCAGGGGAAGGACTCTTGTCGCACATAAAAAAAACTTAGATACTTCCCAATCACACGTAGATTGTATAGGTTATTTATGTCACCAAAGACTGCTGAGTACATGACATGGCACCAATCACATGATGTGGTGGATGAAATAATGGTGCACCCTTCTAACAGTGAAGCATGGAAACACTTTAACAGTGTGCATCCTCACTTTTTACCTAAATCTCGGAACATGTATCTTGGGTTATATACATACTGATTCAATCTATTCGGGTCATTTATTGCTCCTTATTCTTGTTGGCCGGAGTTCATTATCCACGGTCATACTCAGTCCTAATAGTCCGGGGCAGAATATAGATGTTTGTCTTTAACCGTTGATTGATGAGTTGACATAGTTATGATCTTCTGGGACTTTGACTTATGATGCATCAATGAAACAAAAATTTCTTATGAAGATAGCTTTGATGTGGACTATTAATGATTTTCCAGCTTATGGAATGGTTTCTAGTTGGAACACATATGGAAAACTAGCATATCCATATTACATGAAAAATAACAAGGTATTCACATTAACAAACAACGGTAAAGTGTCTTTTTTTAACTATCACCAACATTTCTTGCCAACGGATCACAAGTACAGAAAGGACTTTTTCTGTTTGCAGAATTGAAAAAGATGTTGCACCCCCGCTTGTTCCGGGTGAAGATGAGAATGAAAATAAAAGTTAAACACGGTTTCATTTAGTGTTGTTACTCATTTTTAGGCCCCACGTGCTGGAGATGGTGTATACCTCTTTTGAACCAAATGCAGGAGTTTAGTTCATGTTTGCTGGAAGAATGACAAAAACAGAGAATAAACAAGTTTTTTTCAAACATTGTTTTAGTTGTTTTTTGCTCTCCTTATCTCCCCCATTGCAGCCAAAATCACCAGGATTCTTAGGTAATTAGGAGTCTTCATAATGCTAAATTTGTTCCTTCTTTATATGGTCTTTAAGATTGGATAAATCCCTCAGAATTTGTACTAAAAAAAACAGATTCTGTTGTTGTCGTAATTTTGTTGTAATACCAACTTTGTTCCAACTTAGACTTTGATTCTGACTTGATTTCAAGCAATATTTGACTATCCCAGCTATATTCTGTCATTCATGATATGTTAAAGAATTGACTTACACCTTTATTGATTCTTAGGGCTCACTGTTCTTATGCCAGACTCTCAGTTAGACTGGGATGCTCGACATTGTCAGTTTTCGAATCAGATTAGGAGATTTTTTTGACCAACCAGATTGCGGCCAGATTCTGTTCTTCAAAATAAATTTATCTCACTTTGAATCCTTCATAAAAGTTATAGACCCGTACGCGTAGATGAATTTGGGTATTTGAATCTTCTGATATTGATATCGAAAGATCAAGATATTCTCATTTGAATATCTAATGTAAAAGCAGAGAATCCTAGCGCGAGAAGGATTGTAGCCCGAGTTTTTTTTGCAATTCTGTTTTTCAAAACGATTTTATCTAACTTTGAATGCTTCATGAAAGTTGTAGTCTTGTACATGTTGATGAATTTGGTTTTTTGAATCGCCTGATTTCGATATCAGAAGTCCAAGATATTCCCGTTTGAATATGTAGTGTGAAAGTAAGGAATCCTGCCGTGAAAAGGGTTCTAGCCCGCAGGTCTGATTCGAGGGATTACGGGCTAATTTGGAGGATTTTTTTTGGATCAAGGACTGAATTGAAAAGTGTTAAAATTAGAGATTTAATTGAAGATTGAAATTAGAAGGAACCCAAAATTAATTACGTTGCATGCAGAACAAACCAATATTTTGCACGCAACGAATGTTGCAACAAGCCCCGCCAGCTTGTTTCATCTTTGGTCTAAAGGCAACAGTTTTGAACACCTATGCCAGCTGTGGAAGAACGTAGAGGAGAGCCACACCATCATTTAATGGCTGGGATTCCACTCGTGGAGAATAATTACCGAGATCACAGAATCAATTAGAATAGTTTGCTTCCTAAATTGCTTTATTCGATTGCGAGCCACCCGCTATTGTGTCCTCAGATTTTGTTTCCTAAACAGAGCTGCGTTTTAGGCTATATAAACCTCCTCTGCTGGGAGAAGAGAAAAAAGGAAAAAAGAGGAAAGGGAGAGAGCAAAAAAAAAACTCCAAAGGAAGAAAGAAGAAAAAGGAAAACAGAAAAGAGGAGAGAAAGAGAGGAAGAAGAAATAAAAAAGAGACAGGGCAGAGAAAACCATAAGGAACGACACAGTCGAAAGCAAGGAAAACACAGAGGCAAGGGCGACAACTCCACCAGCACAACATGCCTTCATCGCCATCGTCTTTGTCATCTCCAGAGAAAGCATCAGCAGAAGAGAGAAACAAAAACAAAAACCAAAACCAGTGTGGCCATCGTTTTCGTTGTCTAAAAAAATGTTTATGGTTTTTTTTCGTGTATTTATTTTATGGTTTTTTTCATATATATATATATGTCTAAAAAAAATGTTTTCTTATGTGTTGCATACGGCCAATACCCTAACATATTTTGAACATTCCTTTTTTTAAAAAAATATTCAAAGTTTTAAAAGAAAATGTGTTTTAGCATGGATTTCTTAAACACAAAAAATTATTTTCTTGCATTTTGGATTTTACAACATGTTTGTAAATTCCAAAGGTGTTGGCAAATATTTCAAAAATATAAAAATCTTATTTTTAGGGAATTCGTCTTTATTCACCATTATTAGTTGGATAAAGAAATCCAAAATGGGTTAATATCCAAAATATTATTGGGAATAAGTTGTTATTATTCACTGTTATTGTTTGGATAAAAAAAACCCAAGTGATTAATATCCAAAATATTTTTCTAGCAATACTAAGTCATTACACATCCTTGAAAGAAGCCTCGAGTATAATTTTGGACATTTCAATTTTTGACTCCACGGTTTACGAGCCGTTAAAGTATTAAACACTAAGGCAAAAGTAGGCTTTTAAAGTGCTCTGAATTTCCTTAGATTTCTAAATTTTTATCCCTCTTCCTTGCAATTTACGAGTCGCGAACACTTGAAATACTAAGGAAAACTGAGCTTTTAAGCACATTGAATCTCCTTAGATTTCTATCTTAACTATCGGTTCCTCTTGGCACTCTATAGACATATTTAAAAGTATGATGTATATTGGCCAAGGGTTTTTGCTTTTAAACTTTGAACCCAAGTCCATTCATCATAGTAAACCTATCCTAGAAAAACTAATTAGAGAACACCAACACCATAGCAATTATAAGGCAAACCAAACATCAAGTAGCTTACCTTAGGTAGGGCGTATTAGGAGTGCTAAAATCTTCCCTTTACGCAACCAGTCCCTTGCCTTAGAATCTCTAAAAGACCAGTTAGGATTCCTAGTGACCATAATACTAGATGTCGACTTCATTTTTCACAAAACAAAGACCCCGAAATCAATTCCCCGCTCTGGGAAGGGTCGTCGCGACACCGAACTCAAGCGAGGGTGCGACATTTAGAATGAAAATTATTTTTAAAGAATGATGTATTATTTCTATTCATTGTATATCAATTAGTATCATTATCACTATCTTAATCACTATCATTACCGCGTATAAATTTATAATATTTTTTTCTAAAACCTGTTGTTGGTGGTGGTGGTTAAAAGCTTATTTGTGACCATGTATTCTTAATTTTATACTAGTTTGTCTCTGCTATTTTTATTTGTATTAATCCCAACCCTTCAATTTAAAAAAATCATCTTTTTATTCCTTTTTTGACCATAAGCTTGAGTTGCTTTTAAATTTTTAGGTTATATCCCACCATAAAATAATATCCATTTAATAAAATTTATTATATAAAAATAACTTAGAGACACATGCCATAATATGATGGGATGTAACATAATAGGTGTCACACGTGTGCGGCGTCGCGGCGATCGTTTCACTCTCAAGGTGTAAGTGTATCTATCTGGCAAAAAATAAGGAAGACAAGGAATCCTTGTCTTTTCAGAGGAAAGATGGAATGAGAGTCGCCACCTAGTATTTTGGTTACTAGGAACCCTAACTGGTCTCAGAGATCGGGTATGCGGACTGGTTGAGTAAAGGGAAGATATTAGCACCCCAAATACGTCATACCTAAGATAAGTTGTATTGTTTTATTGTCTGATATATGCTAAGAGCTTGTCGTGTTTCTAATTGTTGGTCTGTCTATGGTTTAAGAAAAATCCTTCTCGATAAAGAAATCCTTATCTTATCGGGTAAAACCTAACCGTTCTAACATCAATAAAAGAACTACCCTTTTAATATCAGGAATATGTTTTACGTATAAACTCGTAATCCCTGATACTAAAACGAAACAAAATGTATTTTGTTTTTGGATTTTTTTTGAAATATTGGTCAATTTCTTGTGACTTTAATAAAGTAGTTATTAAAGCCAAAATGCATGCTAAAACATATTTTTTGAAGTTTTCTTCGTTGTATGAAAATATAATATGATTTTTTTAGCTTTGAGAGACTTGGCCGTATGCATAAAATAATGTTTTTTTTTTTGGAATGGGTCGGAACTGGCCCAAAAAAAACTGGCCGACATCAGCCCAAAATAAAACTAGGCCAGAATCGACCAAAAAAGAAACTGCTTTCTACAAGGCAGCCTAACCGTGTGGACTGAACTACTAAAGTCCAACCCACGAAGATAGCTGGTTACTGTGCACAACACAGTAACCAGCTAATTATATTTTCATTTGCTGTAGAACGTGAATTGCTCACGTTCTGTATGCAAATAAAACCAACCAGGAAGACAAATCAAAGAAGGAGATAAGATTACCTGGAGTGAAGGAGTGTGTTCAATGTCGTTTGTGGTGGCTTGCAATAGCGTAGGCGGTAGCTAGGAAGCTCGGTGGCGGCCGCTGCAATGCTTCTTCTTTTTCCATGTAAAGACACCAGTCCCTGCATCTTCTCCTTCTCTTTTTTTCTTTTTTCTTTCTCATCTCTTCTTTCTCTCTATTCCTTTGTTTTTTTTTCTTTTTCTCCCCTGTTTTTTTTTCTTTCTCTTCTTTTTTTCTTTTTGTCCCCTTCTCCTCATTTTCTGCTCTCTCTTCCTCTGTATTTATAGACAAAATAATGGGGAAAGAAGCGTACTTCCTGTCATAACCCATTTTTGGGTTATTCCCAATTCACATTTTTTTTCCTCTTAAAAAAATAAATAAAAAATAAAAAAATATTATCAAAAAATATAACAGTGAAAAGAGGATGCCAGAACGCTCAGAAAATAGTCAAAATTTGATTGGGGAGGTTTAAAAATACAAAAATTAAAATTTGATAGTATTTCATTGACTGATGATAGCCCTATTGACAAAGAAAATTCAATTTGAGGAAGAAAAGTCCAAAATTAGATGTTGGTGGACTCAATTAAATTATATTGAAGGTTTAATTGAATTTATGGAGGGTTTGATTGTAAGAAAAATTGATTTTGGAGTTAATTTGGGCTTTAATTGGAAGAAATTAAAGTTCTGGGGTCAAATTATAATTTTTGAGAGTTAATTTGGTCAAATCAGGGGCTTAATTGCATAAATATTGAAGTTTGATGGCTAATTAGGGACTTAATTGAAGAAATCCGAGACCAAGGACCAAAATGCAAAACGCGCGCAAATTGAAGGATTGACTTGTAGTCTGGCGCTTTGGCGCCAGTTTTCATTTAAATGAAACAGCGCGTTTAGGAAAAACGACACCGTTTCATGCATTTCAAAAAAAAAAAAAGAGGAAAAACGAAACAGTGTCGTTTAGACGGCACTGTTCCTCTTTCTTCTTCCCCTGGACACGCAACAGGGGAAGAGAAGTTTTTGTTCTTTTCCGTTTGTTTCTTCCTCTCTCTCGCTCCCCACGTGCCCTGTTAAAACCAAAACCGGACGCCACCCGCACCTCCTCATGATGAGCAGACAGAGAAGCTATGCCCCGCAAGCGACGCCTCTATTGGCCACCTTGGCCGGCGCCACAGCAGTGCAGGAGACGTGCGCCCCATGCATGGGCAGCGATGGGACGGGGCAGGGTCGACCTCGCTCCCCCTGCCCCTATAAATAGTGACCCGAAAGGAAGAAGAAGGGGGGAAGAAAACGGCAGAAAACGGGGAGGGAAACCGAGAGAGAGAAAACAACAGTGTTGAGAGAGAAGGAACCGAAACAGTAGAAACCAAAAACCGGGGATATCAACAGAGAGACCGAGAGAGGAAAACGGAGAAAAGGAAGAGAAAAGGACAGAAGGAGTGAACCGGAGTGGCCTGGTGTCCCTACGCCGTGGAGAAGAAGAACCGCCGCTATCATCGGGCTTCTCAGTAACCGCCACCGCAGCGCCACCGAGAACAGTCGCCAGCACTACCGTCAGCTCAACCATCCGAGATCATCGCCTCAGGTAAATTCCCTTCCCCTCCATAGCCGCCGGTCATTAGTCATCTTCTTGCTTGCAGAACGTGCATTGTGCACGTTCTGCATGCAAGAAGAAGCTAATTAATTCACTGGTTACTGTGCTCATGCACAGTAACCAGTCATGGTTTTGTTGTTTCTTCGGTGGGCTGGAACATCAGCCCAGCCCACACGGCTGGGCTGAGTCCAGCCCCTTTTTGCTTTGGGCTGGAACATCAGCCCAGCCCGCGCGGCTGGGCTGAGGCCAGCCCTGTTTTCTGCAGGCTGGAACATCAGCCCAGCCAATGCGGCTGGGCTGAGTCCAGCCTTGTGGCTGGGCCAATACAGGCCCAGCCCAGTCCATTTCATTTTATTTATTTATTTGTTCTTCTTTTCTCCTTTTGTTTTGTGTGTTTTTTTTTATTATCTATATATATTTTTGAAAGTTGTGATTTTCCCACGGATTTTCCCACGTCATTTCGACTAATATTGGTCTGTATTTTTATATCTTAAAAATACAAATCCAGTATTAAAAATACCTGATTTTTTTAAAAAAAAACTTTTGTTTTCATGCATACGGCCAAGTCTCTTAAAGCTAAAAAACTCGTATTGTATTTTTTTATACAACAAAGAAAAATTCAAAAAAAATATATTATTTTAACATGCATTTTGGCTTTAATAACCAGTTTATTAAAGTCATGAGAACTTTGGCCAATATTTCAAAAAAATCAAAATATATATATATATATATATATATATATATATATATTAATGTCTGGGATTACGAATTTATACGTAAAACGTAATCCTATTATTAAAAAGGTAGTTCTTTTATAGACATTAGACCGGTTAAGTTTCGCTCCATAAGATAAGAACCTCCTTACTGAGGAGGGCTTTTCTTGAACCATAGACGGACCAACATGATAAGACCTTAGATTTTTTTTTATCAGACAATAAAACAATGCAGCTTACCTTAGGTAGGGCGTATTTGGGGTGCTAATACCTTCCTTTTACGCAACCAGTCTCCGTACCCAATCTCTGAGACCAGTTAGGGTTCCTAGTGACCAAAATACTAGGTGGCGACTCCCATTCCATTTTTCACCGCTAAGAGACAAAGAATTCCTTGTCTCCCCATATTTACCAGATATATATCCATACATTTGAGAGTGGACGATCGCCACAACGCCGCACACGCGCGACACTTCCCTTGTCCAGTCATGGCATAGTGGTACGGTGGTCGGGGCGGCCACTGTACAACCACCCTAGGACTGCTTGAGGGGCACGTCCCCTCTATTTTTCACCCTGTGGTAGCCACGGGTCAGAGCTTAGGCAAGTGGAGGGTCTTTCTCGGCGTCTCTTTAAGGCGTTCAGAGAAAGTAGGAGGAGAGAAAAGCAGTGGAACGAAATCTTCTTCTTCCCCAGCCTCGCTCGTCCAAGGGAACAAGAAGACCCACAGTGCCGTTTAAAACGGCACCGTTTGGGGCTTTTCTTTTTTTGTTTGTTTGAAACAATGGATGATACGACGTCGTTTTGGACAAAATGCACCGTTTCATTTAAAAGGAAATAGCGGCAACATTGTGTCAAAGTCCCTGTCGCACCCTTGAGGCGGAGCGCGGCGTCACGACGGCCATCGATTGATTTCAGGTTTTTTTTTATTTATGAATAAAAGAATCGCCACCTAGAATTATGGTCACTATGAACCCTAACTGGTCTTTCAAAGATTCTAAAGCAAGGGACTGGTTGCGTAAAGGGAGGGTATTAGCACCCCTAGTACGTTCTACCTAAGGTAAGCTACTTGGTGTTTGGTTTGCCTTATAATTATTATAGTGTTGGTGTTCTCTTAATTAATTTTCCTATGATAGGTTTGGTATGATGAATGGATTTGGGTTCAAAGTTTAAAAGCAAGAACCCTTGGCCAATATGGATCATACCTTTAGATGTCTATAAAATGTCAAGGAGAGCCAATGCAAATCTCTTAAAATCTGTGTTTGATTCAAACTAAATTTATTAAGATAGAAATCCAAGGATATTTCATTTGCTTTAAAAGCTCATTTTTCCCTTAGTATTTCAAGAGTCTGCGAATTGTAAATCACAAGGAGGAGCGACAAAAATTTAGAAATCTAAGGAAAATCAGGGCGCTTTAAAGGCCTATTTTTGCCTTAGTGTTTCATACTTTCACAGCTCGTAAACTGTGGAGTAAAAAATTAAAATGTCCTCGATTATAAACAAGACTTCTTTCAAGAATGTTTGATGACTAATTATTTCTAGAAAATTGTTTTGGATATTTACCACTTAGGATTTCTATATCCAAATATTAACAGTGAATAATAACAAGTTATTCTCAATAATATTTTGGATATTCATCCTTTTGGGATTTCTTTATACAAACATTAACGGTAAATAATACATGAATTCCCCTCCAAATAAGATTTTTTTATTTTTTAAAATATTTGCTTATATCCTTTGGAGTTTTACAAACATGTTGTAAAATCTAGAAATTCAAGAAAATAATTTTTATTGTGTTTAAAAAATCCATGCGAAAACACATTTTCGAAACTTCCAATATTTTTTTTGTGTATATATAAAATAAAAAAAAACGTTCAAAACATGTTAGAATATTGATTGTAGGCAACACACAAAAACATTTTTCTTTATTTTCTTTGTCAAAAACGCAAACATCACAATTAAACACAATGGCCACATATTAGTCAAATTCTTAAGGCTTTAATAAATCAGTTATTAAATCCCAAAAAATATGTAGAAACATTTTCTTATATTTTCACAGGAAATACAACATGATTTTATTTGTCTCTAAAATATTTGATTATATTCAAATTAAAACACTTTTTTTCTTTTTTTGATTTTTTTAACATTTACAAAAAAAAACACACCCACATTCTTTTTTATTATGTTTTTCTCCTGCACTCACATTTACATGTTACCAATCATCAAAATTCAAAATAAAACAAACAATACATCACACAAATAAAATTACATAATAGCCCTTAAAACTCCAGGGAACTACTGGGAAGGCTTCTGGACCACAAAACAGTGGCAGCGCGTCTCTTCCACGCGCCGCCACCACTGGCGGCTGGTGGGTTCACGCGCCGCCGTAGCCAGAACCTGTGAATAGGTGGATCTGGCTTAGCTTCTTCTCCTCTTCACTTTCCTGCCGGCGGTGGCTTTCACCGTGACCTGCAATAAGGAAAAAAATGCAGGCAATTGATTTTAAACCATTTCTTTCTTTTTCAGATCTGCTCTCGGTCTTCCCCTTTTTTAGATCTGTTTCTTCTGTAGATCTGTTTTTTCTTTGTTTCACCTTCTTCTCTATTTCAGGTGGTCGGCGGCAAGGAGGAATGACCGAGAAGGGGGCGTCGCTGCTGGGGAAAGGAACAACAGTGCCTGGCCTTGCTGCTACTTGTCCGTGGCCGTTACTGTTGAGGAGACCGAAAGGGAAGAAAATGCTGGTGGTGGGTTTCTTTCAGGTTGTGAGATAAAGAGAACGGGGAAGATGGAGAGCCGGTCGTGGTTGACAGGTCTTTTTGGTCTTGGTGAGCTGGGAGAGGAAAGACTGGTGTTGTTGTGGGGTTGTTCGGGTGGCTGGGTTCTGTAGGGGAAGAAGAAGTGAGGGAGGAGATCTGGTTTTGGTCGGCTGAGAGAGAAGACTGCTGATCTATAACCGGCTGAAGGGAGCGTTTGGCTCTGCTGTTCAACCTGCTTTTCGGCGAATTTCAAATTTTTTTTTTTTTTTTGCTAAAATTGAGTGCGGTTTGTACCTTTTGGATCGTTTTGATGTGCTGATATCAAAAATGATTTTTAAAAAATAAAAAAACATCATTGGCATGTATTTCGGCACGAAAAGCTATTTGAAAAGCAACCACTACCACACTCCCAAACACCCTCGAAGAGGGAAACCGAGAATTCTCAAAGGCCAAAGCAGGGGTTTCTCTGGTTTGGCTAAAAGGAGGAGATCCCATGAGGGAGAGTAAGCCAGATGAAGGAGAGGGGCTGGTCTCCGTGTAAAAAAAAAAATCAAAGGCCAAGAATGGGGGCGCGACTTGGTTTCGGCTGGGAGAAAAAATTAGGTCTAGGTTTTTTAATTTTTTTTTATGGTTGTCCTAAATTTCTCTCTTTAAAAATTATCCTATGTAAATTTTCTCATTCCTCGTGCATATAGAAAATCTCTACATGTTCTATTTAAGAAAATATTGCAATAATTATTGCAGAGATTGTCTTCTATAACCGGTACCAACAAATCCTATATATATGGTATTTTATATTGCAGTGATTATTTTTCATAACCAGCACGAATCAAATTATATATCTATGGTATTTTATATTGCGGTAATTATATATGATTCAGTAATTATCTCCTTGACATATTGCTTCCTTAATATTTCAATCTTTGTATTTTTGAACCTCCTTGACCAAATTCTAGCCATTTTCAGGGCGCTTCGGCGTCCTCTTCTCACTGCTATTATTTTTTTGAATTTTTTTTAATTCGAATATTTTTTTGATTTTTTTGAAAGAGAAAAGGTTAATTTGAGGTGTTGTAACCCATTTTTGGGTCCCCGCACAAAAAAGAAAGAAATATATAAATATATAGTCGGAAGAAATTGGAAAAAATAATAATAGCAGTAGGATGCTGGAGCGCCCAGAAAATGGTCAGAAAAATTGATTAAGGAGAATAAAAAATTCAAAGATTGAAATTTTGACAGTATAGACTTGAATGATGAGAGCCGTGTTGGAAAAGAAATTTCAATTTGAGGAGAAAGTCCAAAATTAGTTGTTTATAGACTTAATTGGATTTTATTGAAGGTTTAATTGAATTTATAGAGGGTTTCATTGCAAGAAAATTTGATTTTTAAGTCAATTTGGGCTTTAATTGGAAGAAATTAAAGTTCAGGGGTCAAATTACAATTTTAAAAAGTTGATTTGGTCAAATCAGGGGCTGAATTGCATGAAAATTGAAGTTTGGTGGCCAATTAGGGACTTCATTGCATAAATCCAAAACCAATGACCAAACTGGAAAAGGCGCGTAAATAGAGGGACTAAAATTGATCGAATCAGGGACCAAATTGAAGGAATTTGAAGTTTATTAATCAATTGAGTGTCAAAATGCACAAATTCAAAACCAAGGACTAAAATGAAAAAGGCGGCCAACTTTAGGGTTGGCAATTGAAGTTGGCAGGGATGCAATTGAATTGATTCTTAAAATCAAAATTGCATTTGTGGACGTAAATGAACAATGGATAAATTGAGGACTGATTTGGAAGTTGACATGTTTTGGCACCATATTTTATTTAAATGAAATGGTGTGTTTTGTTCAAAACGACGCCGTTTCATGTTTTTAAAATAAAGGAACAAAACAGTGTCGTTTTGAGTGACGTTGTTCCTCCTTCTTCTTCCCCTAGACGTGCAGCAGGGGAAGATAGAAACTTTTATTTTTTTCTTCTTTAATTCTTCCTGCCTCTCTCCCTCCCCACGTGCTCTGTCAAAATGCACACCCCCTCATTGATGAGACCCCCGGGGGGTCGTTCCATGCAATCCACACCAATTGGCCACCTAGCCTGGTGTCGTGGCAGGGCAGGAAGGCCCGCTCCCCATGCGCAGCGATAGGGTCGTGATTTGAAGAAGAGGAAACATTGCAAAAGAAGAGGAAAGAAAACAAAGGAGAAGGGTAGAGCAGTAACCTCTCTCTCCGCCATTTGAAACAGCAACACCGCCGCCCAGAGCTTCTGTCCGTGAGTCACGTCCTCAGCCAGACCAGCAAGGCACCGCCTCCTCCGCGCCAGGTAACTCTTCTTTCCCCTCCAACTTTCCCTTCGTTTTCGGTTTCATTTCCTCCTGCATGCAAAACAAATATCGATCTGCATGCAGGAGGATGAGAGGGGGGAAATAATTCCCCCCCCTTTTTATTTTCTAGGTCGGGCTGGTTCTGGCCCAGCCTTGATGTCTGGGCTGGGTCCAGCCCAGACCAAAAGAAGCAGAAAGGATTGTTGCGCCGAGATCGGCCCAACAACCTTTTGGGCTAAGTTCGGCCCAGCCCAAATAATTATAATATTTAGGCTAAGATTTCCAAAATACCCAAAAAAATATTTTGTTTCCTTTCTTTTAGTATCTGGATTATGAATTTAAACGTAAAACATATTCCCGATATTAAAAAGGAAGTTTTTTTTTTATTGATTGACGTTAGAACGGTTAGGTTTTTACCCGATGAGATAAGGATCCCCTTACTGAGAAGGACTTTTCTTAAACCTTAGATAGACCAACAATTAGAAATACAGTAACACCTTAGCTTTTTATCAGATAATCAAACAATGCAGCTTACCTTAGGTAAGGCGTATTTGGGTGCTAATACCTTCCCTTTACGCAACCGGTCTCCGTAGCCGATCTCTGAGACCAGTTAGGGTTCCTATTGACCAAAATACTAGGTGGCGACTCCCTTTCCCGCTTTTCACTGATTAAAGACAAGGAATCCTTGTCTTCCCATATTTACCAGATAAATACATTAGATGAAGTTGAATATTCATCACGATACTGCACACGTGCGACATGGGGAATAACTCAAAAATAGGTTATGATAATAATTTTAAAGACAATCTAAATGTTAAGTCAAATAAAAATTTAGAGACTGTTTGGAAATACAGTTAATCAGATGGTTGGCTGCATTTCCATAGATGACCTAAATAAATATGATTCAAAAGTAAATGATTAACTCTTTCCCACTCACCTTTGTTTCACCGCCACCATCACTTATAGTATTAACATTAATTTTAAAAGTATATTATTGTATTTATTATTATATTATTATTACTGTTACTGTTAGTTTTAAAATTCATTCTATTCCTAATTTCTTGAAATGAAAATATATTTTTCAATTTTCATTCCGATTCCGTTCCAAATATCCAATTTCCGGAAATAGAAAACACCTAGAAAGTTCGAAGATGTTAAAGGACATGGATGATGTTGTTGGGCTAGAGGCTCACTAGGCAGGGCCCTACCTGAACACATGAACTTGAATCTTATCCATGCGAGTTTAACTCTAAATTAATTGGGATCACATGCTAAAATCCCGCCGCCCATCCCTATACTATTTACCATCTGTCCACGTCCGACCTTTCCACTTCCTCTACTTTCACGACCTTGCTACATACCCTTCGATTGTTCTTGTTCTTGGCAGAAAACAAGATCACTGTATTAAATTGGGAGTCAAGATAATATAACCTGAGATGAGGAATCTATGCTCAACAACTTCAACAAGGAACAGGAGTGTACCTACACCATGTTGTAGCAAGGTGGGCATAAAGAAGGGGCCATGGACACCAGAAGAGGATGAGCTCTTGGCAAACTACATCAGGAAAGAAGGTCAAGGGCGATGGCGCACGCTCCCAAAGCGGGCAGGACTTCTCAGGTGTGGTAAGAGCTGCCGCCTCCGCTGGATGAACTATCTCAGGCCTTCTGTTAAGAGAGGGCGTATTGCCCCAGATGAGGAAGATCTCATTCTTAGGCTTCACAGGTTGCTTGGTAACAGGTATCTGTAATATTCCCTGTGTAATGATCGGATTTTATGGTCTCGGGGTTGCTGATTCTTTTCTCTCTATTCCCATCAGCTGGGACATCCATAATTAGGTTGATTTGGATCTCTCTCTTGTTTTTAATTTATTCTGTTTTTTTTAGGCCTTCTGTTTTTTTTTTTTTCCAGGTCTTTCTTCCTCAAAAAACTAGAAAGCTTGACTTTCGATTAATACTTTAAATTGTCTCAGAAACGTAATTGTTGGGCTTTAACTTCAAAGGGTTTCCCCTTGTTTATTTCTCTTACCTTTCGCTTAGCAATCCGAGGTTCTATCATCATCATGAATCATGATGATCCGATCTCCATCTCTTTTGGAAAAAGTATATATTCATACATGCATGTACGTGTGTGCACGTATTTATGCCTCTTCTTTTTTTGATAATCGTCGTATATATTTATGTTATTGTTCCTTTTGTCTTCTTTTCTCGTTCCTATAGCAACAGCGTTCTAAAACTAACTCCAATGTATTGTATTACTTTATTTGTCAACGTTTTACACAATTCGATTAATAGAGAGTATAATGGGCAGATTTAGGGCTATTGGAAGTCGCCTTTTGGTTTTTGAATTTGAAATAACTTAGATCGATGCTTGCTAGTCAGTAATTTTGTCTGTCAATCTTACTTTTGTTTGGTTTTCCTTCTTGGAACAGGTGGTCTATGATAGCTGGGAGGATACCAGGGCGCACAGATAATGAGATTAAGAATTACTGGAATACCTGTCTCAGCAAGAAGCTCATTAGCCAAGGAATAGACCCTAGGACCCACAAGCCTTTAAAACCTAACCCCGATTCCTCAGAAATTGCAAATGTTCCAGTCCAGAATTCTAACCCTAAATCTTCTCCAGTGGATGAGAATGGGAGGGTCTATCGAACTGTAGCCACTAGAGTAAGTGAAAACTTTACAGTGACTAACCTGGATCAGTCTCCTAACCAGGTTGCTGCTGATGCTACAGAAAACTGGCCAAATCGTGATGGTTTTAATATGGGATCATTACAAAGTGGTTATGGACGAAAAAATGAAGATGATTTCATTGAAGATATTGGAAATGAGGACACTTTCTCCTCATTTCTGGATTCCTTGCTCAATGAAAATGTGTTAGTGTATCAACAACGACAACAGTTACAGCATCAAAATATGTTTGGGCCTTCTTCTAAGCTTGCGGTTTCTTCTTCACAAATTCTCAGTCACGCAAACATTTGGGAAGCTGAAGTCTCGCCTCCAATGGCAGCCTTAGGTGACAAAGGCGTGGGCGGGGCTTCAAATAGTCTTCCAGTTTGAACTCAATCCTGCACCACAAGTGCTTAAAGAAAATCAAACGGGTGTGATTAACGGTATGTACTAATGTAATTGTATTGTGTTGTTCCAGTAATTCAGTGTGCTTATAACAATATTCTTGCTGTTCGAAATTCTACGTGTGATGATTGTTTAAGATAAAATGTATCACGAACTATATATATATGCATTGCTGTATATGAACTTTGTTCCATACTAGCCAAGGTCAAATTAGTGTTCTACGTCTTGCAAATTATGAAATGTATGCGGTTCAATCTCCCTCCCTCCCTCGTTCTCTCTCACACACACAAACCCTATTCTCTTTAGTTCATTCGGAAAGTCTGTGGATCAGACTCCTAATTATGACAGCTAATTCTTATCGATATGTTAGTGAAAAGGTAATTAATACGAGGAACATTCTTTACTAATAGAACATAAACAAGAACATCTATATATAATTACATTAATGTTTTTGTTGGCACTCAGAATAGACGACAAAGAGACATTGCATTGGATTGGAAAAGAAGCTTTCGCCATGTTTGAAGGCAATTTAAAAGAAGTTAAATGAAAAACAAATCCTTGAATTTTGAGTTAAAATGAACTTCACCCTCGAACTTTATTTTTTATATAAAATAAATAAGCTTTTTTTATTAATTTTGACAGCATGTGATAATCTAAAAACACAAAATGTGTCATGAAAATACATGATTTAAGAATAAAAAATAAAAGGATTAATGATGGGATGAAAACTTGGACACGAAAAGCCTATTTTTAACCAAAAAATAGTTTATGTTCTCGAATAAAAAAATAAATCTCAGAAACTAAGTTTGGTTTGACCTAAAATTTAAGGTAGTTTTGGATATCTCTAGCCTTTAAAGGGCATAAATAAAGGGGGGGAAAGAGCAAAAGGAAGCTTTTCTACTTGGAAAATTCATCAACAAAGTTAGAGGAATTTGGAGTAGACAGGAAAATATTTATGTGTTGAAAATATACTACTACTAACTGGTAGTCCCACACAACCATTTTAAATGTTTCGTACTGTATTTTAACTTTTATAGCCGGGATGCGTGCATGCACCTTCTTAAAATTTAGCTGAAACATCCATGTCTAATTTCATAAAAAGGGTGTAATACCATTCTATAGTTTTATATACACTGCATTATGTTAGTTGTAGTACATGCATGGACTTTCATTGACTATTCATTAACAAGTGGGTTGTTTGTTTTCGTGGTTGAAATCGTGTTTTGTGATTTTTTTTTTGAATTTGTTTTGTTTGAAATTGATTGTTTTTTTGGTGTTCTTGAGTCGTTTTGATGTGCTGATGTTAAAAATAATTTTTGAAAAATAAAAAATATTATTTTCATGTATTTCCGAATGAAAAACACTTTGAGAAACAAATGTTACCATACTTCCAAACATTACATTAAGTGTGTGTTTGGTAAAGCAGTACAGTGTATTTTTTAATTAAAAATATATTGAAATAATATTTTTTTAAAGATTTTTTACACCAATACATCAAAATCATCTAAAAACACATAAAATAATCAATTCAATGTCTTTTTAGGTGACAGACAGTTTGAAAAACACTTTTAACCGTATATGTACAAATTTCTACTATCACACACACACGTATAGAAATTTGTATTGGCATAAAAAGAAAGTTTTTAAGATTGAAACTATATACACACATACATGTACTAATATACACACTATATGTTAGGGGTGTTCAAAAAAACCGAATAACCGAGAAAACCGAAAAAACCGAAGAAAATTTAACCGAGAAAACCGAACCGAGGTGAAAAACCGATTAAACCGATTTTTAAAATCATAAAATCTTGCCGGTTCGGTTCGGTTTCGGTTTTAAAACCAAAACCGATGAACCGAACCGACCCAACCAAAAAAACAAAAGGGCTATAAATACTGCAATTAACCTAACCCTAACAAATTGCCCCGCCCTCCACTCTCCATCTCAAAACTGATAACACAAAAAGCCGCCGCCCTCCACTTTCCATCTCAAAACTCAAAAGCTAAGTCATCCACCCACATCTCCATCTCCTTGGCTTTTCTTTTTATTTCTGTGCATCATCTTCATCTCTTCTGCGCAAGCCGAACAAAAACCCACATCTCGATCTCTTTGGCTTCTCTTTTTATTTCTGTGCATCATCTCCATCTCTTCTGCACAACCCATATCTTCATCTCTTCTACGCAAGCCAAACAAAAATCAACATCTCCATCTCTTTGGCTTCTCTCTTTATTTCTACGCAAGCTGTCATGAAGATCTGGTTCGTCTTCTTGTTAAATGGATAAAGGAGAATAGAGACAGTCAAAGTGCTTTTGATTTTTAGTGTTGTTTGCATTGGCCTGCTGGGCACGCTAAAAAAAGGTTTCCATAGCAAAAAGTAATGATAATTTTATATGTGCAACTTTAGATTGGTGGGTGAAAAGTGTTATTACAACCAGTGCCCATGGGAGAAGGCTAGCCTCCTCAATCTAGTTTGTCATTTTTTTTTGTTTTGTAAATTTCTTTATCAACAAATATTCTTATTAATCGGGATGCTAAAACTTTTGAGGCTTTGCTTTGCCATATTTGCAGGATTTGAACAACAAGATTCTAGCTAAACCGAAAAAAAACCCATATACGATAGGATTGGATTTCTCGGTTTTATGGCAAAAAAACCGAATTTCACCGAACCGAACCGGTCCGGTTTGAACCGGTTTTCGGTCCGGTTCGGTTTAAATTTTTCAAATTTAAGTTACTCGGTTCGGTTGGTTTTTGTAGTCTGAACCGAACCGAACCGAACCGTGAACAACCCTACTATATGTACATATATTTGCATACAAAGACAGCTTTTAAGATGGAAACTATACACACACATACATGTACTAATATACACACTATATGTACATATATTTGCATACAAAGACAACTTTTAAGATGGAAACTAGCCTTTGTGGAGGGTATTCCAGAACCGTATACCAGTACCACTATCTGGGATCCCTGATACAAGCATATGTTGGTTTAATACTAATTTCAAGCATGAAAATGTATATATACACCCCATGGTGCCAAGAATTGGACCCAAAATATTCATCTAAAAACAACCCCTTAAGGAAATAGACATAGACCTGAATTCAATCCCTTAGGATATTGACGAAGATAAGGTATTAATCATGCATGTTGAAGAGGGATTTATGATGATTATGATTGAGGACAAGATCACAGCTACAATATAATTTTATCTCCTAGATTATTCCACGAACACTGCAAAACTTAACATCTAATAACTAGAAGACATTCTATTGTCACCCTAGACTGCAAAAATTTATATTGATATGATACATTCAATAGAGTAATCTATAGTTTGATAATTATACGTTTTGGTCTAAATCTTCATTCTATTCATGTTTAAGCTCTTGGTTTGACAAAAGACTTGAGATAATATCACCACAAAAGGATAAGAGAGGGAAAGTTATTATTGATAGTTCACATTCCAACAACAAAACAACTTCTTAGTGTCTATGAGTTTCCTCTCAACAAGATGAGTTCCATCAAGGTATTTTTTTACCCTTTATTTTACTGGAAACAGCAGATCAAGGTTAAGAAAGATTCTAAAGGTGTTTTTTTAGGTGTTCTTAAGTTAAAATAATTTTAAAAATAGTTTTTTTGGTTAAAAAACTAACTTCTCATTTTTCCAACCACCTTGCGGTGGTTAGATTCTGGAAAATATAAATGATACATTGTTTGTTTTTATTATTTTTCATAATTGAAGGGCCCTTAAGTCCATGATAAAAAAAAAAAAAAAGTCAAGCATTCTTGCCTAGCTAGTATCCCCCGTGCCTGCTTTTTTAATCGGTCTGGTGCATTGGTCCACCCAAGCTCAGCAACCTAGTCTATTTTTAAACTTTATATTTTTCCTCTTAATATGAATTTCAATTAAATAAAGTAGATCAATTATAGATATGTTTGTGATGTCTATCCTAGTTGTCTTTAGATTTTTTTAAAAAAAAATTTATTAGAAGAAATTAATTTAGAATATTTTTACTTGTTTTCAAGTACTGAGATTATAGTTTTTTTGTGTTAGTAGTCGATTGTCTGTGTAAAGTTCTTTGTAATAATTTTTTTTCTTAAATTTTATTCATTTTTTATGCACTTGGATTCTAAAAAAGAAATTGAACTCGACAAGGTTTATGTATCCTGTGATATGTTTAGTGTGTTAACATGTATTATTAGAGAGATTCTAACAAGTTTTTCGTATCATGTGATATGTTTGTTGGGTTAGCATTTATTATTAGAGAGATTTAAAAAGAAAAAGAAAAACTTTATCACAACAACGCTATTTGACACTTTGAATCCATTCCTGTAGTGGAACGAGCACGGGCAACGAAGCTAGGGAGTGTATAAAGTTGAGGCAGAAAATCAATTACTGTACCCCAGAGATCCCACCTCACCTCACCTCGTTTTATTTTGTAAATTTTACTTTTAATTTTCTTATTTTTAAGAGTCTTTTTGGGAGTGTGTTTGCGGTTATTTTTTAAAATATTTTTCATGCCGAAATGCATCAAAATAATATTTTTTTATTTTTTAAAAATTATTTTTAAAATTAGCGCATCAAAATGATCCAAAACATAGCAAAAAAATTAATGTTTAGCAAAAAAAATATTTGAATTTTGGGCTCTCTAACTTATAAAGAAGTTGAAGTGCGCGCAAAATGATCCGACATTCATATTAATAATAAAAAAAATACTGCTAATCTACTACAAAATTTAGTAAGTCATTCTTCTGATCATATATAACTAAAACGGTTAGAGATCTTATTGAATGATTTTGTTAACTAGTTCTCTAATGGGAAAAACCAAATTAATTACAATTTTTTTTTTTTTTTGACAAAGAAACTTGTTACAACGTAGATCCAAAGGTGAAATTTAGAAGAAAATTACCATTGAAGATATTTAATGTCGGAGACACTCAAATATCTGTACTTTTTCAGTAAAAAAGAAAGATCCAGATTTTTTTGCAATTGGGGACAAAGGTCTGGTGTAGCTTTTTGGTGTCAACACCATCAAAGGTTAGGAGTGTATTGTCCTTTTCGACACCACAATATATTATGAAAGGTAGATGGATTTTACTACGCATGTGTGTGTGTGTGTATTTGACTCGTGGGTGGACTTTGTTTAGGTCGATGCATGTTTTATTGTTGCCTTTAATGCAGCTCCACAAATTAATCTATGAAATCCAATGGAGGTAGTAGCTAGCTAGCTTACTATACGTCATCCTCTATCTACCTCTCTTCTCTCTATATTTATTCTTCATAGCACTTGAAAAATAGAGAACTTGATACAACAGGAACCCACAGAGCATATTATTAATAATTCTCTACTCTAGTTAGGTATCTAGACAAGAAACCCAGTCATGTTTCATGAAGTCAGAGATGAACATGGAAAGGGAAAAGAATTGCGAAATACTAAAGACACCCTTGAAGATGTGGGAGGAGAGAGGATGCATGTTCACTGGCAAATTAACACTGTAAGCTGTATGTATATATCAAGTCGTATAATCTCCAAGAGTTCAAGAAATTAGAGAAAAAGGAGATCAATCTTCGTTGCCAACACACACATGTAATTATGTAAACTAAGTAATGATCAAGCACAGTATCAATGGAGGGTGGAGGAGTGTTGTGCTCAATTCATAATTGCAAACTCACCTGGAATTGGACACATGAAGCTCTCAGCCACTCGTCAGGTTGTAAGGCACCAAGCATAATTAAGGGCATCATTGTTTCTCCGTTGCGCTATCAACAAAACTAAAAGTACAAATTTGTGGAAGGAGAGAGAGGAAATTTTCTGGGAACCCAAAACTTGTGGAAACGTACATGCAGGAGCCCAAAATCTGAAAGTTAGTGAATGATCAGGAGGTGACTTTTTGTAGTCATGTGGAACATAGCGTGTACGCTTTCTAGTGAAGAGAGAGAGAGACCAAACATTCTGACATGAAAAATAACGTATATATAGGGTTACTTGGTACGGTGATAACAGTTAGCAACTGTGAAACACCAACCAATCTATTAAGCAAGAATTTAATAGGAAACTAAGCGAGGAAGAGTAGAAATCCGAGCTGTAGCTTACGACAAAGAGAAGAAAATGGGGAGTTGAGAAATTTTGAATAAAAATAAATAGATTTAATGTATAAGTATATATTAGATTTTTGAATTAGTATTCTTGGGAGAAAATATGGGGAAATTGAGAAATTGATATAGTTTGATGTAATTATGAGGAAATAGGTTATAAATAATGTAAAATAATGAATGATTGAATAAAAAAATTGGATGGATTAGAGACACTACAACATTTAACAATTTTTCCGTTCGGTGAATCTTTCATCGGTAATTTTTTATCCGTCGGTAAATCCGCTGGTAATAAAAAAATATTATTACCGACAGATTTACTGACGGAACAGACGCGTAAAAAAAATTTACCCGCTTCATTCCGTCGATATTTTCCTCGAAAAATTCCATCGGTAATTCCGTCGGTAATTATTTAAAAACATTTTTAAAAAATCCATTTTATAAAATTATAAAATAATTAAATTAACATAAATCAACACTCTATAATATATACTCAAAATGCTTGGAAAAAAGAATAAGAAAATCAACTCAACCAAATTTGCAACAAAAAAATAAAATGAAAAAATAAATTCAACTAAAAAAATTCATATGAGAAAAATGAAGTTGCAATTGCTAAAAATTTAAAAATCCTATGACTAAATCAACTAAAAATTGATCTCATATGAAAAAAAAATCTCGCAGCAACATTTATACAATTATTAAGAACAAAAACAATAAAAACAAAATAAAAACAAATATAGTGAAAAAATCATGAAAAAAAGAAGAAAAAAGAAAAATCTTACCTTAATGTAGTTGCAAGTGAAGCTAAGGAGAGAAATTTTTTTTTGTTAAGCATATTAATTAAAAAAACTAAGAGGATAAAAGAAAAAAAAAGAAGAAGACATACCCGAGCATAGAGGAGAAGAGAAGGAGATGAGGAGAGAAGAGAAGAGAAGAGAAGAGAAGAGAAGAGAAAGAAATAGATATCCATGTTTTTTACATATAGTGAAGAAGAAGAAGAAGAAGAAGAACAAAAAGAAGAATAAGAAATGAGTCTGTCTCTTGTGAAATAAGGGGATTCAGGCTTTTTATTGGGGCACGTTAGCGATGATTTTATCGATGGATAATTAAATATTAATATTTTTTAATTATTTTGTTTGTAATATTTAATTTAAATTTTTAATTTCATAAAAAGTTTTCAGAAACCGCCAACAATCACCAACGATTTTTCAATCCGTCGGTGATTCCGTCTGTAATATTTAAATGAAAATTTTATATTAATTGAATTTTTTCAGGAAACCATCAAATAACACCGACGACTTTTCAATCCGTCAGTGATTTTGTCCGTAAAGAACAACAATTAACAGTGCAATTGAAAAGTGAACAGTTCTGGAGCTCTCTGGAAAATTCCTTCGGTGATTCCCTTTGTAATTGACATGATGAACAGTGTTCACAGTTTACCAATGAATTTACCGACGGAATATATTCCGTTGAGAATTCCGTTGGTAAAAATGACAAGTCATCATTTTTTTGCTTTGTTTTAATTTTTTTTCTCACTGTCATTCCCTTGGTATATACCGAGGGAATATTTTCTTCGGTAAAATCCCTCGAAAATTTACTGATGGAAATATTCCATCGGTATTTCTGTTTATATTTATCGATTTTCTGGTAGTGAGCCGATCATTTTGGACAAAAAAATGAGTAACATGAAAATTTAATAAATGTTTGTGTAATTAATACGGTTAATATATTTATGGTGGATTAAAATGAATTTAATAAATTTATTTAGTTGTGATTAAATATTTAATGAACTAGGAATTTTAAAAGGAGAAGAATTGGTGAGAGATATGAATAAGATTTTGAGCTGGAATATAGAAATTGTTTAAAACATGTTGACTTGAATGATTAGTGCATGTGTGAGATGTAAGATTTGTTAATAAGAAACGATTGAGAAAAGTATAAATTTTGAAATTTTTTAATGGACATGTTTTCCTTATGTGTGTATTTAGGGGGGGGGGGGATGCTAAAAAACAGTAAAGTTATGAGTTTATTTAAGGGCAATTATGATTTGAAAATTTCCATGCAATTGATTTGAGAATTTAAAATTTATATTGAAAATAAAATTAACTTTTATGATGAACAAATAACAAATAATATATTGTTTCTATTAGTAAAGGAGATGCTGCATGATCTGCTCAGTAGCATAGGATCACTTCATACACTCAGACGTTAGGTAAATGCTCAACACCTTAAAATTAAAATATTATTTAAATTGCAATTACAATTTTTCTTTAAATGTATCTTGATTTTATTTGAAAAATATTAAAAATTTAGATAAATTAGTTATTTGGTTAATGAGACAGGTACCCTAATTAATGAATAATTAAAAAACTAATTAATTAGGTAATAAAATAAATACTCAATTTGTTATGCATCTTGCTAGTTGTACTGATTTATAAGGTTAATAGTAAAATAAAAAGTGAACACTTTAATAATTAATATGATAAAAATTTTTTTAAAAAAAACATTATATATAAAGTTACCGTATTTGGTTCAGATACCTGAAAACTAAAAGTACAAATTTGTGGAAGGAGAGAGGAAATTTTATAGGAACCCAAAATCTGAAAGTTAGTGAAAGATCAGAAGGTGACTTTTTGTAGTCATGTGGAACAAAACATGCATGCTTTCCAGTGAAGAGAGAGAGACCAAACATTCTGACATGTTGCCTGTTTGTTTCCATGCAAACCACATGAAACAATAGTTTGGTAACAATTAAAAAGTCATTTATTGTTCATGGATCACACTGTTTTTTGCGTTTAAAATGCAGGGGAAGGAAAGCAGCTCTTTTGCTGTTTCTTGCATGGAGGAATCACTCTCCACTGTTCACGTGAACAGTGGAAAATGTCTCGACTATTCACATCAACAACGTGAACAATGGAGCATATCTCCAATGTTCCGGCCGGACCGGGTCCGATTTAAAGTTAAATGCATTGAACCGGGTCCGACCCAATAAAATAAAAAAATATATTTTTAATTTTTAATTGTGTTTTATTCAAAAAACTAGTGTTTAACATTATTCAATGACAATACATAAATTAGACGGAGATCGCTTGATGACACAGCATTTGCAGAATTTGATCGCAATCCCAATTTTATTCCTGATTATATTTTACCTGATGTTGTTGCGCACTTAAGAAACCAAGAAAACTATAGTCCTTGTCGGATGTATTTTATACGTGATGGAATTGTAGATAGTTTAATGGAACAAAAAAATATTTTATATAAAGTATTATTTATTTCATTATGTAATAGCAATAGTTAAATCTACAATATTTAAATTAAAAACCATCAACATTAATAAATATTTTTTTAAATTATTTTATAACCTCAATTTCAAAAGCATTCTTAACCAAACACATTAAACTACTTTTGTTCAACTTCAATTTCAACCACAGTTTTAACCAAACATACATAAATATCAAACCAACCTCAACAAAAAGTACTTTTTATAAAACAACTTTTTTCAAACCATAACTGTAAAAGTTACCACAATACCAAACACAATGTATCTTTAAGAAGAAGAAGAAAAAGTTGTGCGCCTCTCGTTCTGTGTTGTAACACAGTTTGCAAAAAAAGCAGCTTGGAGCTGCTTCTTTTTGCCCTGCGTTTGCAACGCAGTAAACAATGGGGTCCATGAACAATAAATCTCGTTTTTTTCTTTACCAAACAGCTTAAATCTGCAGTTTACTTGAAACGCTGCCGCAGCCGTGTAAACAAACGGATTCTTGGTGAAGCAATTTGTTCATGCTTCTCATCTAGCGTTTTCTATTTTTATGTTTTCACTATTCACTCTTACAAAGTGAACAGTGGAGAACATATCTACTGTCAACACCAAGCCCTTCCCTTCAACTCACGGCAAGCAACTCCTCACCACTAACAACATAAAAAGCTTCCATCCTCCAGTCGACAGCCAACAACTCCTCCCCTGTTCACCGTGGTCAGCAACAACAGCCACCACGTACATAATAGCAAAACCAACTCCACCTTCAACCAAACCCGATCCGGCCAAGCCGTGACAGAATCTCCTTCAACAGCTCCTGCACGCTGACCTCCTCCTTTTCGCTAGTTGCTCCTTTTGGTCACAACCCCCTAAGCTATTGATAGAACCCATCTAAAAATAATAGAGGCATGGAAGAAAAATAATATCGAATCTTTATGCTGAGTTTTTTTTTTTTCAGGTTCCGGCTAGCTCTCACTTATGGGATAAAAAACAAAATCTTCCATTATAATTGATTTCACACTTTCAGAACAAATATTTTAAGTTATTGTATTTAAAAAACGTTTTTAAAATATAATATTTAAAATTGTTGTATTTTAAAAGCGTGATGTTTAAATATATCATGTTTTTTAATAATAATATTTATTAAATTTCATGTTTATAAAAGATAACATAATTAAAATATGCTAATTTAAGAAAAAACCATTTTAATTAGTGTCTGAGGGATCAAATACTGCAAGAGAGTTTGAGCCAACTCTGTTTTTATTTATTTTTTTATTCCCTTTCCCCACCTCTCCTCTGTTTTCATTTTTTACTTTTATTATTACACCACCACTACTGTTATCATTTTACGTTACTAATTTATACTACATATTATAGCACCAATTAGATAATTTCCCCTGTGACGTCGGTTATATCAAAAAATTTAAATATGAAACATCTCACGTTATGGAGAACTTGATGTTGTTGCACGCTTAGAAATTAATAAAAAATGTAGTTCTTGTCGGATGAATTTCTTATGTGATGGAATTGTAGATAGTTTAATGAAACAATAAAAAATATTTTATATAAAGTATTATTTTTTTCATGAAGTAATAGCAGTATTTAAATATACAATATTTAAATTAAAAATCATCAATATTAATATATATCATTTTAGTTATTTTATAACCTCAATTTGCAAAGCATTCTTAACCAAACACATTAAACTATTTTTTTTTCAACCTCAATTTCAACCACAGTTTTAACCAAACATATATAAATACCAAATCAATCTCAACTAAAAGTACTTTTTATAAAATAACTTTTTTCAAACCACAACTACAAAAGGTACCACAATACCAAACACAAAACGACAATTTCATAATTTAACTATCAAAGTACATATTTTCTTGTTGCTGGTCATAATTATCAAGGTTTTTTTAATGGAATTTCTATTTTTTATTTCATAATTTCCTATCATTACAAAAAAAAATACCCTTAAAATGCATGGAGAATTTACTATGCACCTAAATGTGAATTATTATTCACTGGAATAGTATAATTACTATTTTATCCTTTAAAAAAAATCAATGGCCTTGATATTGGGGATAAAATTGTATTTTTTTAAGAGTTCATTAGTCATTACGAGATTAATTGACGACAATTTAGTTTTTAATCCATGTCTTGATTACTTTAAAATAAACATGTGTCTTGATTTATTTTGTAACTAATTTAATTGTCTCATTATTTGTAATATTTCATGAATAATACAATACTTGATTTATTTGAGTGAATGTTGAAGAAAAAAAAGTTGTTCTTATGACTATGGGGTTAGTGGGTTAACCCTGGTCAACTCGAATATTTTTTTTGTTGTTTTTTTTAATTATATATTATTCCATCACCACCAGAAAATCGACGAATACAAATGGAAACATCAATGGATTTTTTCTGTCGATATTTTACGATGATTTTTACTGATCGAATTCTTTCCATCGCTAACTCCGTCGGTAAACACTGATAAAAATATGTTGAAGGTATATACCAAGACATGGAAGTTTTTACAGACACCGCTACTGACGAAACTACAATGGGATTCAATCAAGCAAATCATACAGTGATGTGTCATATATATCGGCAAAATTACAGAAGGATTTACCATTGGAATAATTATGTTGGTAAATCTATCTGTAATATTTAATATATAACCTGACACTCGACCCTCCTCTCCCACTTCTCCTATTTCTACTTCTTCCTTAAAAAAACCCATGCAACAAAACAACCTCTCCCCCCCTATTCCTTTGGTTGAAATTTTATTTCGGATTTTCCATCTTAATTATGTAAATCTACCCTTCTTTAAATTTGAAAACAATTTTAAAATGTTAATTTTTTTATTGCATATTTTTGTAGTATATGTATTTTGTTTGGGTGTTTACTTGTTTTATCGTTTTTTCTCAAACAAACTTGTTGTATGGATTTATGATTTTATACATGTTATGGTTTATTTTAAATTTTATAAAATTATATTTGTTTGTAAATTGTTGAAACTTATGTCGAATTATTAACTTAGATGTGTTGTGATAAAATAAATAATAACTTATTTAACGAATCCATTTTATATTTTGTCAATTTTATTACCGAGTTGTAATTTCCGTAAATATGTACAAATTTGTATGTACATAGATTATTGATAATGAATTCAGAGAAGTATTAAAGTAGGTTGAATAATCTTGACCTAAACCAATATTTTTACAAATTTATTTAGTTAACGTAGTTAATTAATACATGTTGTCATCATTATTTGATATAGGTTTGATAGAAGTGATGGATGATCTTTCATGGATGTATCGAGATTCACCCTAAGAATTGCAGAGGATGGATTATTGTAATGAGGTTCAGGGTTTTATTAATTACGCAACATCTAATCCGAGAAATATTACTGGAAGCAGTATTAAGTGTCTATGCAAGAGGAGTAAAAATAAAAATTTTCTTGATCTGGATGTTGTAATGATGCATCTTCTACAAAAAGGATTCATAAAGGAATACCTGTGTTGGAGAACCATTTGTTCCTTACGAGACCATGGTAGAAAGGATGGTTAGGTCAACTTCTACTGCTAACAACATGCATAGAGTTGTAAATGACAACTGTAATCCTATAGGACTATGGTTATGGATGTGATGAGAATGAATCAGAGTCATGCCAGTTAATGTCCAATCCTAGATGAAGTACCTAATGCAGACTCGTACAGGTTTTATGATCTTTTGAAAGATTCTGACGAACCATTATGAGATGGTTGCATAAATCACAGTAAATTATCGGTCGTTGCACAAGTGTTTACCATTAAATCAGATTATGGGTTGAGTGAGGTTGATTATGATAAAATTATTGAATGAGCGAGAAGCATTTTACTTGAAGGGAACAGGTTGAAAGAGAACTTATATGCTACTAAGTTCATGATGAAACCTCTCGGTCTAGGATTAATTCTAAAAAATTGACATGTGCCCAAACTTCTGCATGCTATACTACCTAGAAAATGTTGAGTTGACCAAATGCAGGACATATAGGCATTCCCGTTATAAACCCAGAACTGGCAGGGGAAGGACTCATGTCACACATAAAAAACTTAGATACTTCCTAATCACACGTAGACTGCAGAGGTTATTTATGTCACCAAAGACTGTTGAGTACATGACATGGCACCAATCACATGATGTGGTGGACGAAATAATGGTGCACCTTTCTAACAGTAAAGCATGAAACACTTTAACAGTGTGCATCCTCACTTTTTAGCTGAATCTAGGAACATGTATCTTGGGTTATATACATACTGATTCAATCTATTCGGGTCATTTGTTGCTCCTTATTCTTGTTGGCTGGAGTTCATGTTTTTATCCACGATCATACTCAATCCTAATAGTCCGGGGCAGAATATAGATGTTTGTCTTTAACAGTTGATTGATGAGTTGACATAGTTATGATCCTCTGGGACTTTGACTTATGATGTATCAATGAAACAAAATTTTCTTATAAATATAGCTTTGATGTGGACTATTAATGATTTCTCAGCTTATGGAATGGTTTCTAGTTGGAGCACGTATGTAAAACTAGCATATCTATATTACATGAAAAATAACAAGGTATTCACACTAACAAACAGCGGTAAAGTATCTTTTTTTAACTATCACCAGCATTTCTTGCCAACGGATCACAAGTACAGAAATGACTTTTTTTATTGGCAGAATTGAAAAGGATGTTGCACCCCCGCTTTTTTCAGGTGAAGATGAGAATGAAAATAAAAATTAAACATGGTTTCATTTAGTGTTGTTACTCATTTTTGGACCCCACGTGCTGGAGATGGTGTGTACCTCTTTTGAACCGAATGCAAGAGTTTAGCTCATGTTTCCTGAAAGATTGACAAAAGCAGAGAATAAAGAAGTGTTTTTCGAACCTTGTTTCAGTTGTTTTCTGCTCTCCTTATCCTCCCCCATTGTTGCCAAAATCATCAGGATTCTTAGGCTAATTAGGAGTCTTCATAATGCTAAATTCGTTCCTTCTTTATCTTGTCTTTAAGGTTGGATAAATCCCTCAGAATTTGCACTAAAAAAAACAGATTCTGCTGCTGTCGCAATTCTATTGTAATACCAACTTTGTTCCAACTTACACTTTGATTCTGACTTGATTGCATGGAATATCCGACTATCCCAGCTATATTATGTCATTCATGATATGTTAAAGAATTGACCTACACCTTCATTGGTTCTTAGGGCTCACTGTTCTTATGTCAGACTGGGATGCTCGGCATTGTCAGTTTTCGAATCAGATCAGGAGATCTTTTTGACCAACCAGATTGCAGCCAGATTATGTTCTTCAAAACGAATTTATCTCACTTTGAATCCTTTATGAAAGTTGTAGACCCGTACGCGTAGATGAATTTAGGTATTTGAATCTCCTGATTTCGATATCAGAAGATCAAGATATTCCCATTTGAATATCTAATGTAAAAGTAGAGAATCCTGCCGCGAGAAGGATTCTAGCCCGAGTTTTTTTTTGCAATTTTGTTCTTCAAAATGATTTTATCTAACTTTGAATCCCTCATGAAAGTTGTAGTCCTGTACATGTAGATGAATTTGGTTTTTTGAATTGCCTGATTTCGATATCAGAAGTCCAAGATATTCTCGGTTGAATATCTAGTGTGAAAGCAGGGAATCCTGCCGCGAGAAGGGTTCTATCTCGCAGGTCTGATTCTAGGGATTACGGGCTCATTTGGAGGATTTTTTTTTATCAAGGACTAAATTGAAAATTGTTAAAATTAGGGATTTAATTGAAAATTAAAATTAGAAGGAACCCAAAATTAATTACGTTGCATGCATAACAAACTAATGTTTTGCACGCAACGAATGTTGCAACAAACCCCGCCAGCTTGTTTCATCTTTGGTCCAAAGGCAATAGTTTTGAACACCTATGCCAGCTGTGGAAGAATGTAGAGGAGAACCACACCATCATTTAATGGCTGGGATTCTACTCGTGGAGAATAATTACCGATATCACAGAATCAATCAGAATAGTTTGCTTCCTAAATTGCTTTATTCGATTGCGAGCCACCCGCAATTGTGTCCCTAGATTTTATAACGCAGAGGAGAGCCACACCATCATTTAATGGCTGTGATTCTACACGTGGAGAATAATTACCGAGATCACAGAATCAATCAGAATATTTTGCTTCCTAAATTGCTTTATTCGATTGCAAGCCACCCGTGATTGTGTCCCCAGATTGTGTTTCCTAAACAGAGCTGCGTTTTAGGCTATATAAACCTCCTTTGCTGGGAGAAGAGAAAAAAGGGAAAAAAAAAAGGAAAGGGAGAGAGCAAAAAAAAAACTCCAAATGAAGAAAGAAAGAAAAAGGGAAACAGAGCAGAGGAGAGAAAGAGAGGAAGAAGAAATGAAAGAGAGGCAGGGCAGAGAAAACCATAAGGAACGACACAGTCGAAAGCAAGGAAAACACAAAGGCAAGGGTGAAAATTCCACCAGCACAACACGCCTTCATCGCCATTGTCTGTCATCTCCAGAGAAAGCATCAGCAGAAGGAGAGAAACCAAAACAGAAACCAAAACCAGTGTGGCCATCGTTTTCGTTGTCTAAAAAAATGTTTATTGTTTTTTTTCGTGTATTTATTTTATGGTTTTTTTCGTGTGTGTGTGTGTGTGTGTGTCTAAAAAAAATGTTTTCTTATATGTTGCATACGGCCAATACCCTAACATGTTTTGAATATTCCTTTTTTAAAAAATAAATAAATATTCAAAGTTGTAAAAGAAAATGTGTTTTAGCATGGATTTCTTAAACACAAAAAATTATTTTCTTGCATTTTGGATTTTACAGCATGTTTGTAAATTCCAAAGGGTGTTGGCCAATATTCTAAAAATATAAAAATCTTATTTTTAGGGAATTCGTCTTTATTCACCATTAATAGTTGTATAAAGAAATCCAAAAGGGGTTAATATCCAAATTATTATTGGGAATAAATTTTTTATTCACTATAAATATTTGGATAAAGAAATCCTAAAGGGGTTAATATCCACAATATTATTGGAAATAAGTTGCTATTATTCACTGTTAATGTTTGGATAAAAAAACCCAAGTGGTTAATATCCAAAAAAAATTTCTAGGAATAATAAGTCATTACACATCCTTGAAAGAAGTCTCGATTATAATTGAGGACATTTCAATTTTAACTCCACGATTTACAAGCCGTGAAAGTATTAAACACTAAGACAAAAATAGGCTTTTAAAGCGCTCTGAATTTCCTTAGATTTCTAAATTTTTATCCCTTTTCCTTGCGATTTACAAGTCGCGAACACTTGAAATATTAAGGGGAAAATGAGCTTTTAAGCACATTGAATGTCCTTAGATTTCTATCTTAACTATCGGTTCCTCTTGGCACTCTGTAGACATATTTAAAGGTATGATCTATATTGGCCAAGGGTTTTTGCTTTTAGACTTTGAACCCAAGTCCATTCATCATAGCAAACCTATCCTAGGAAAATTAATTAGAGAACACCAACACCATAGCAATTATAAGGCAAACCAAACATCAAGCAGCTTACCTTAGGTAAGGCGTACTAGGAATGCTAAAACCTTCCATTTACGCAACCAGTCCATTGCCTTAGAATCTCTGAAAGACCAGTTAGGGTTCATAGTGACCATAATACTAGGTGGCGACTTTCTTTTTCACAAAACAAAGACCCCGAAATCAATTCCCCACTACAGGAAGGGTCACTGCGATGCCGAGCTCACGCGAGGGTGCGACATTTAGAATAAAAATAAGAATGAAAATATTTTTAAAAAAATGATGTATTATTTCTATTCATTGTATATCAACTAGTATCATTATCACTATCTTAATCACTATCATTACTGCGTATAACAGTTATAATATTTTTTTCTAAAAACTGTTGTTGGTGGTGGTGGTTAAAAGCTTATTTGTGACCATGTATTCTTAATTTTATACTAGTTTGTCTCTGCTATTTTTATTTGTATTAATCTCAACCCTTCAATTTAAAAAAAAATCATCTTTTTTATTCCTTCGATGACCATAAGCTTGAGTTGCTTTTAAATTTTTAGGTTATATCCCACCATAAAATAATATCCATTGAATAAAATTTATTATATAAAAATAACTTAGAGATACATGCCATAATATGATGGGATGTAACATAATAGTTGTCGCACGTATGCGGCGTCGCGGCAACCGTTCCACTCTCAAGGTGTAAGTGTATCTATTTGGAAAAAATAAGGAAGACAAAGAATCCTTGTCTTTTTAGAGGAAAGATAGAATGAGAGTCGCCACCTAGTATTTTGGTCACTAGGAACCCTAACTGGTCTCAGAGATCGGGTACGAGGACTGGTTGCGTAAAGGGAAGGTATTAGCACCCCAAATACGTCATACCTAAGATAAGTTGTATTGTTTTATTGTCTGATATATGCTAAGATCTTGTCGTGTTTCTAATTATTGGTCCGTCTATGGTTTAAGAAAAATCCTCATTGGTAAGGAGATCCTTATTTTATCGGGTAAAACCTAAGTGTTCTAACGTCAACAAAAGAACTACCCTTTAAATATCAGGAATACGTTTTACGTATAAACTCGTAATCCCTGATACTAAAACGAAACAAAATGTATTTATTTGAAATATTGGTCAAGTTCTCGTGACTTTAAAAAACTAGTTATTAAAGCCAAAATGCATGCTAAAACATATTTTTTGAAGTTTTCTTCGTTGTATAAAAATACAATATGATTTTTTTAACTTTGAGAGACTTGGCCGTATGCATAAAATAAATTTTTTTTGTGTTTTTTTTTGGAATGGGTCAGACCTGGCCCAAAAAGAAACTGGCTGAGAATCGACCCAAAAAGAAATTGCTTTCTATAGGGCAGCCCAACCGTGTGGACTGAACTACTAAAGTCCAGCCCACGATAGGTGGTTACTGTGCACAGCACAGTAACCGGCTAATTATATTTTCATTTGCTGCAGAATGTGAATTGCTCACGTTCTGTATGCAAATGAAACCAACCGGGAAGACAGATCAAAGAAGGAGAGAAGATTACCTGGAGTGAAGGAGCATGTTCAATGTCGTTTATGGTGGCTTGCGGTGGTGAAGGCGGTGGCTAGGAAGCTCGGTGGCGGCCGTTGCAATGCTTCTTCTTTTTCCGTGTGAAGACACCAGTCCCTGCGTCTTCTCCTTCTCTTTTTTTATGTTTTCTTTCTCCTCTCTTCTTTCTCTCTATTCCTTTGTTTTTTTTTCTTTTTCTCCCTTGTTTTTTTTCTTTCTCTTCTTTTTTTCTTCTTCTCCTCTATTTTTTTCTTTCTCTTCCTTTTTTCTTCTTCTCCTCCTCTCCTCCTTTTTTGCTCTATCTTCCTCTGTATTTATAGACAAAAACATGGGGAAAGAAGCCTACTTCCTCTGTCCAGTCATGGCACAGGGGTAGGGCAGCCACTGTGCAACCGCCCATGACCGCCCAAGGGGCATGTCCCCTCTATTTTTCACCCTGTGGTAGGCCACGAGTAGAGCTTAGGCAAGTGGGGGGTCTTTGTCGACGTCTTTTTAAGGCGTTCAGAGAAAGAAGGAGGAGAGAAAAGCAGTGGACCGAAAGCTTCTTCTTCCCCTGCCTCGCGCGTCCAGGGGAACAAGAAGACCCACAGTGCCTTTCAAAACGGCACCGTTTGGGGCTTTTCTTTGTTTTTTTTTCGTTGGAAACAGTGGATGAAACGGCGCCATTTTGGACAAAATGCATTGTTTCATTTAAAAGGAAATGGCAACAAAATGGTGTGAAAGTCCAAATCAGTCTTCAATTTGTAATTTGTTCAATCAAGTCCTAAATTGCAATTTTAATTTTAAAAATCAATTCAAATGCATCCCTGCCAAATTCAATCGTCGGCCCTGAAGTTAGCCGCCTTTTTCACTTTAGTCCTTGGTCTCTGATTTATGCAATTTGATTGTCAATTGATCAATAAACTTTCAATTTTTTTTAATTTTGCCCCTGATCCTATTAATTACAGCCCCACTATGTAAACACTTTTTCCAGTTTGGTCCTTGGTTTTCGGATTTCTTCAATTAAGTCCCTAATTGGCCATCAAACTTCAATATTTATGCAATTAAGCCCCTGATTTGACCAAATCAATTCTTAAAAATTATAGACCCCGGAACTTTAATTTCTCCCAATTAAAGCCCAAATTGACTTAAAAAATCAATATTTCTTACAATCAAACCCTCCATAAATTCAATTAAACCTTTAATAAAATTTAATTGAGTCCATAAACATCTGATTTCGAACTTTTCTTCCTCGTTGAATTTTTTTTGTCAACAGGGCTCTCATTAGTCAATAAAATACTGTCAAATTTCAATCTTTGTATTTTTTAACCTCCTTAACCAAATTCTAGCCATTTTCAGGGCGCTTCGGCATCCTTTTCTCACAACTATTAGTTTTTAGATTTGTTTTGTTTTTAATTCGAATATTTTTTTTGATTTTTTGGAAGAGAAAAGGTTAATTAGGATAATAACTCAAAAATAGATTATGACAATTGTTTTAAAGACAATCTAAATGTTAGGTCAAATAAAGACTAAGAGACTGTTTGGAAATACAGTCAATCACATGGTTGGCTGCATTTCCATACATGATCTAAATAAATATGATTCAAAAAGTAAATGATTAACATTAATACAAAGAAAAATAGAGGTGACAAACTAGTATTAAATCAAAAGACTTACAAAAGCTTTTGACCTATTATTATCACTATATCAAAATTCTCATCATCGTTTTTCTTCCACCGTAACCTTTATTTCACCGCCACCATTACTTATAGTATTAACATTAATTTTAAAAGTATATTATTGTATTTATTATTATATTATTATTACTGTTACTGTTAGTTTTAAAATTCATTCTATTCCTAATTTCTTGAAATGAAAATATATTTTTCAATTTTCATTCCGATTCCGTTCCAAATATCCAATTTCCGGAAATAGAAAACACCTAGAAAGTTCGAAGATGTTAAAGGACATGGATGATGTAGTTGGGCTAGAGGCTCACTAGGCAGGGCCCTACCTGAACACATGAACTTGAATCTTATCCATGCGAGTTTAACTCTAAATTAATTGGGATCACATGCTAAAATCCCGCCGCCCATCCCTATACTATTTACCATCTGTCCACGTCCGACCTTTCCACTTCCTCTACTTTCACGACCTTGCTACATACCCTTCGATTGTTCTTGTTCTTGGCAGAAAACAAGATCACTGTATTAAATTGGGAGTCAAGATAATATAACCTGAGATGAGGAATCTATGCTCAACAACTTCAACAAGGAGCAGGAGTGTACCTACACCATGTTGTAGCAAGGTGGGCATAAAGAAGGGGCCATGGACACCAGAAGAGGATGAGCTCTTGGCAAACTACATCAGGAAAGAAGGTGAAGGGCGATGGCGCACGCTCCCAAAGCGGGCAGGACTTCTCAGGTGTGGTAAGAGCTGCCGCCTCCGCTGGATGAACTATCTCAGGCCTTCTGTTAAGAGAGGGCGTATTGCCCCAGATGAGGAAGATCTCATTCTTAGGCTTCACAGGTTGCTTGGTAACAGGTATCTGTAATATTCCCTGTGTAATGATCGGATTTTATGGTCTCGGGGTTGCTGATTCTTTTCTCTCTATTCCCATCAGCTGGAACATCCATAATTAGGTTGATTTGGATCTCTCTCTTGTTTTTAATTTATTCTGTTTTTTTTTTAGGGTTTTGTTATGATCTTCCTTAATTCCTCAAAAAACTAGAAGCTTGACTTTCGATTAACACTTTAAATTGTCTCAGAAACGTAATTGTTGGGCTTTAACTTAAAAGGGTTTCCCCTTGTTTATTTCTCTTACCTTTCGCTTAGCAATCCGAGGTTCTATCATCATCATGAATCATGATGATCCGATCTCCATCTCTTTTGGAAAAAGTATATATTCATACATGCATGTACGTGTGCACGTATTTATGCCTCTTCTTTTTTTGATAATCGTCGTATATATTTATGTTATTGTTCCTTTTGTCTTCTTTTCTCGTTCCTATAGCAACAGCGTTCTAAAACTAACTCCAATGTATTGTATTACTTTATTTGTCAACGTTTTACACAGTTCGATTAATAGAGAGTATAATGGGCAGATTTAGGGCTATTGGAAGTCGCCTTTTGGTTTTTGAATTTGAAATAACTTAGATCGATGCTTGCTAGGCAGTAATTTTGTCTGTCAATCTTACTTTTGTTTGGTTTTCCTTCTTGGAACAGGTGGTCTATGATAGCTGGGAGGATACCAGGGCGCACAGATAATGAGATTAAGAATTACTGGAATACCTGTCTCAGCAAGAAGCTCATTAGCCAAGGAATAGACCCTAGGACTCACAAGCCTTTAAAACCTAACCCCGATTCCTCAGAAATTGCAAATGTTCCAGTCCAGAATTCTAACCCTAAATCTTCTCCAGTGGATGAGAATGGGAGGGTCTATCGAACTGTAGCCACTAGAGTAAGTGAAAACTTTACAGTGACTAACCTGGATCAGTCTCCTAACCAGGTTGCTGCTGATGCTACAGAAAACTGGCCAAATCGTGATGGTTTTAATATGGGATCATTACAAAGTGGTTATGGACGAAAAAATGAAGATGATTTCATTGAAGATATTGGAAATGAGGACACTTTCTCCTCATTTCTGGATTCCTTGCTCAATGAAAATGTGTTCGTGTATCAACAACGACAACAGTTACAGCAGCAAAATATGTTTGGACCTTCTTCTAAGCTTGCGGTTTCTTCTTCACAAATTCTCAGTCACGAAAACATTTGGGAAGCTGAAGTCTCGCCTCCAATGGCAGCCTTAGGTGACAAAGGCGTGGGTGGGGCTTCAAATCGTCTTCCAGTTTGAACTCAATCCTGCACCACAAGTGATTAAAGAAAATCAAACGGGTGTGATTAACGGTATGTACTAATGTAATTGTATTGTGTTGTTCCAGTAATTCAGTGTGCTTATAACAATATTCTTGCTGTTCGAAATTCTACGTGTGATGATTCTACGTGTGATGATTGTTTAAGGTACTATATGCATTGCTGTATATGAACTTTGTTCCATACTAGCCAAGGTCAAATTAGTGTTCTAAGTCTTGCAAATTATGAAATGTATGCGGTTCAATCTCCCTCCCTCCCTCCTTCTCACACACACAAACCCTATTTTCTTTAGTTCATTCGGAAAGTCTGTGGATCAGACTCCTAATTATGACAGCTAATTCTTATATCGATATGTTAGTGAAAAGGTAATTAATACGAGGAAATTTATTTACTAATAGAACATAAACAAGAACATCTATATATAATTACAATATTAATGTTTTTGTTGGCACTCAGAATAGACGACAAAGACATAGACAAAGGGAGCTAATATATAAGAAACCATATTTTAAATATGTGATTAAAATGTAAAAGAACACTTTGCTTTGGAAAAGAAGCTTCCGCATCGTTTGAAGGCAATTTAAAAGAAGTTAAATGAAAAAATAAAAACCCTCGAACTTTATTTTTTTTATTTGAATACTTTAAACTATTTTTTATATATAAAATAAGCCTTTTTTTCTTAATTTTGACAGCATGTGATAATCTAAAAACACAAAATGTGTCATGAAAATACATGATTTAAGAATAAAAAATAAAAGGATTAATGATGGGATGAAAAATTGGACACGAAAAGCCTATTTTTAACCAAAAAATAGTTTATGTTCTCGAATAAAAAAATAAATCTCAGAAACTAAGTTTGGTTTGACCCCAAATTTAAGGTAGTTTTGGATATCTCTAGCCTTTAAAGGGCATAAATAAAGGGGGGGAAAGAGCAAAAGGAAGCTTTTCTACTTGGAAAATGATTCATCAACAAAGTTTGAGGAATTTGGAGGAATTTGGAGTAGACAGGAAAATATTTATGTGTTGAAAATATACTACTAACTGGTAGTCCCACACAATCATTTTAAATGTTTAGTACTGTATTTAACTTTTATAGCCGGGATGCGTGCATGCACCTTCTTAAAATTTAGCTGAAACATCCATGTCTAATTTCATAAAAAGGGTGTAATACCATTCTATAGTTTTATATACACTGCATTATGTTAGTTGTAGTACATGCATGGACTTTCATTCACTATTCATTAACAAGTGGATTGTTTGTTTTCGTGGTTGAAATCGTGTTTTGTGATTTTTTTTTAATTTGTTTTGTTTGAAATTGATTGTTTTTTTGGTGTTCTTGAATCGTTTTGATGTGCTGATGTTAAAAATAATTTTTGAAAAATAAAAAATATTACTTTTATGTATTTCCGAACGAAAAACACTTTGAGAAATAAATGTTACCATACTTCCAAACATTACATTAAGTGTGTGTTTGGTAAAGCAGTACAGTGTACTTTTTAATTGAAAATACATTGAAAGAATATTTGTTTTAAGATTTTTTACACCAATACATCAAAATCATCTAAAAACACATAAAATAATCAATTCAATGTCTTTTTAGGTGACAGACAGTTTGAAAAACACTTTTAACCATATATGTACAAATTTCTACCATCACACACACACACACATAGAAATTTGTATTGGCATAAAAAGAAAGCTTTTAAGATTGAAACTATATACACACATACATGTACTAATATACACACTATATGTACATATATTTGCATACAAAGACAGCTTTTAAGATGGAAACTATACACACACATACATGTACTAATATACACACTATATGTACATATATTTGCATACAAAGACAGCTTTTAAGATGGAAACTAGCCTTTGTGGAGGGTATTCCAGAACCGTATACCATTACCACTATCTGGGATCCCTGATACAAGCATGTGTTGGTTTAATACTAATTTCAAGCATGAAAATGTATATATACACCCCATGGTGCCAAGAATTGGACCCAAAATATTCACCTAAAATAGACATAGACCTGAATTCAATCCCTTAGGATATTGACAAAGATAAGGTATTAATCATGCATGCTGAAGAGGGATTTATGATGATTATGATTGAGGACAAGATCACAGCTACAATATAATTTTATCTCCTAGATTATTCCACGAACACTGCAAAACTTAACATCTAATAACTAGAAGACATTCTATTGTCACCCTAGACTGCAAAAATTTATATTGATATGATACATTCAATAGAGTAATCTATAGTTTGATAATTATACGTTTTGGTCTAAATCTTCATTCTATTCATGTTTAAGCTCTTGGTTTGACAAAAGACTTGAGATAATATCACCACAAAAGGATAAGAGAGGAAAAGTTATTATTGATAGTTCACATTCCAACAACAAAACAACTTCTTAGTGTCTATGAGTTTCCTCTCAACAAGATGAGTTCCATCAAGGTATTTTTTTACCCTTTATTTTACTGGAAACAACAGATCAAGGTTAAGAAAGATTCTAAAGGTGTTTTTTTAGGTGTTCTTAAGTTAAAATAATTTTAAAAATAGTTTTTTCGGTTAAAAAACTAACTTCTCATTTTTCCAACCACCTTTGCGGTGGTTAGATTCTGGAAAATACAAATGATACATTGTTTGCTTTTATTATTTTTCATAATTGAAGGGCCCTTAAGTCCATGATAAAAAAAAAAAAAAAAAAAGTCAAGCATTCTTGCCTAGCTAGTATCCCCCGTGCCTCCTTTTTTAATCGGTCTGGTGCATTGGTCCACCCAAACTCAGCAACCTAGCCTATTTTTAAAATATTTTTCCTCTTAATATGAATTTCAATTAAATAAAGTAGATCAATTATAGATATGTTTGTGATGTCTATCCTAGTTGTCTTTAGATTTTTTTAAAAAAAAATTTATTAGAAGAAATTAATTTAGAATATTTTTACTTGTTTTCAAGTACTGAGATTATAGTTTTTTTGTGTTAGTAGTCGATTGTCTGTGTAAAGTTCTTTGTAATAATTTTTTTTCTTAAATTTTATTCATTTTTTTATGCACTTGGATTCTAAAAAAGAAATTGAACTCGACAAGGTTTATGTATCCTGTGATATGTTTAGTGTGTTAACATGTATTATTAGAGAAGATTCTAACAAGTTTTATGTATCATGTGATATGTTTGTTGGGTTAGCATTTATTATTAGAGAGATTTAAAAAGAAAAAGAAAAACTTTATCACAACAACGCTATTAGACACTTTGAATCCATTCCTGTAGTGGAACGAGCACCGGCAACGAAGCTAGGGAGTCGTATAAAGTTGAGGCAGAAAATCAATTACTGTACCCCAGAGATCCCACCTCACCTTGTTTTATTTTGTAAATTTTACTTTTAATTTTATTATTTTTAAGGGTATTTTTGGGAGTGTGTTTGCGGTTATTTTTTAAAGTGTTTTTCGTGCCGAAATGCATCAAAATAATATTTTTTTATTTTTTAAAAATCATTTTTAAAATTAGCGCATCAAAATGATCCAAAACATAGTAAAAAAAATAATGTTTAGCAAAAAAAATATTTGAATTTTGGGCTCTCTAACTTACAAAGAAGTTGAAGTGCGCGCAAAATAATCCGATATTCATATTAATAATGAAAAAAAATACTGCTAATCTACTACAAAATTTAGTAAGTCATTCTTCTGATCATATATAACTAAAACGGTTAGAGATCTTATTGAATGATTTTGTTAACTAGTTCTCTAATGGGAAAAACCAAATTAATTACAATTTTTTTTTTTTTTTTGACAAAGAAACTTGTTACAACGTAGATCCAAGGTGAAATTTAGAAGAAAATTACCATTGAAGATATTTAATGTCGGAGACACTCAAATATCTGTACTTTTTCAGTAAAAAAGAAAGATCCAGATTTTTTTGCAATTGGGGACAAAGGTCTGGTGTAGCTTTTTGGTGTCAACACCATCAAAGGTTAGGAGTGTATTGTCCTTTTCGACACCACAATATATTATGAAAGGTAGATGGATTTTACTACGCATGTGTGTGTGTGTGTATTTGACTCGTGGGTGGACTTTGTTTAGGTCGATGCATGTTTTATTGTTGCCTTTAATGCAGCTCCACAAATTAATCTATGAAATCCAATGGAGGTAGTAGCTAGCTAGCTTACTATACGTCATCCTCTATCTACCTCTCTTCTCTCTATATTTATTCTTCATAGCACTTGAAAAATAGAGAACTTGATACAACAGGAACCCACAGAGCATATTATTAATAATTCTCTACTCTAGTTAGGTATTGGACAAGAAACTCATTCATGTTTCATGAAGTCAGAGATGAACATGGAAAGGGAAAAGAATTACGAAATACTAAAGATACCCTTGAAGATATGGGTGTCAAAGAACCAATTCAACCCAATAAGTTAAGCTGTTAGGTGAGGTTTTAAGATATGATTTATATTATTCTCTAACACATCTCCTCGAGTGAAAGCCTTTTAAACTTGAAACTTGCACGGGTCTATATTACCTTATGCTTGATTTTTTATTAAATAAATAGAGATGGTGAGATTCGAACTCGTGACTACTTGGTCATCAAGGCTCTGATACTATGTTAAAAAATCAATTCAATCCAATAGCTTAAACTGTTACGTAAGGTCTCAATATATGATTTATATTATTCTCTAACAATGAAAAGAGAAATGATATTTATGTTTACTGACGAATAAACACTGTAAGTTGTATGTATATATCAAGTCGTATAATTTCTAAGAATTCAATAAATTAGAGAAAAAGGAGATCAATCTTCGTTGCCAACACGCATGTAATCATGCAAACTAAGTAATGATCAAGCACAGCATCAATGGAAGGGGGAGGAGGGTTGTGTTGAATTCATTGCAAACTCACCTGGAATTGGACACATGAAGCTCTCAGCCACTCGTCAGGTTGTAAGGCACCAAGCATATGGGCATCATTGTTTCTCCGTTGCGCTATCAACAAAACTGAAAGTACAAATTTGTGGAAGGGGAGAGAGGAAATTTTCTGGGAACCCAAAACTTGTGGAAACGTACATGGAAGAGCCCAAAATCTGAAAGTTAGTGAAAGATCAAGAGGTGACTATTTTTAGTCATGTGGAACATAGCGTGTACGCTTTCTAGTGAAGAGAGAGAGAGACCAAACATTCTGACATGAAAAATATAAATATGGGTATTTTGGAAGGTATGAAGTTGGTTTTGAAAAGTTTTTTTTTTTTTAATATATTAAAATAATATTTATTTTTTTATTTTTTAAAATTTATTTTTAATATTAGTATATTAAAATGATTTTAAAATATATAAAAATTTAACTTGAAGCAAAATTAAATTTTAAAAATTCCACTTAAAACGCAGGGCAAACACATTCTTAATTAATAAAAAGAACAATTTCATAATTTAACTATCAAAGTACATATTTGCTTGTTGCTGTTCCTGGTTATGAGGGTTTTTTTTTTTTTGTGGAATTTCCCTCTTTTTTCTTCATAATTTCCTATCATTACAAAAAAAAAAAAACCCTTAAAATACATGAAGAATTTATAGTGCACCTAAATATAAATTATTATTCACGCAATAGTATAATTATCATTTTATTCTTTTAAAAAATTCAATAGCCTCAATATTAGGGATAAAATGGTCTTTTTTTAAGGGTTCATTACAAAATTAATTGGGGACAATAAAGTTTTTTTATATTTTAAACGCACAATATAATGACTATATTACTTTAAAAAGCAAATTTTTTTAAAAGATTGCATGGGGAGATTCGGTCTTTTTACATTTTAAAAACAGTGTAAAAACTATATTATCCTTAAAAGAAAACAAATTATAAAGTTACAACCAGAGACTTTTTTTGTTTTTCATGTTGGGTTTTTTTTCTAATAAACAAGTTGACAGGAGATGATTTGGTCTTTCGATTAATATAAATATCATTAAGAAAAAGTTGCTCACATGCTCCATCGAGTGAGTGACGACCACCCCCTTCAAGTGGCACATGTGGTGCCGTTCCACCTCCAAATTCTGCCTTCAGGGATGGTGTTGGAAGTGTCTTGCCGTTATTTTTCTATTAGAGCCGCGTGTGTGCACAATGACAGGGTGGTTAGGCTCTGGTGAACTTTTTTTTCTCATCCCTTTTTTCTCTCTCTTTCCCTTGATGAAATATAAAGGTGTCATTTAATTTGTTTTTTGTTTTTAATTTGTTCCTCATTCTTTTGATTGTTATTTTTTTTTATCTATTTTAGATTGATTTCTTTTCTTTAATTTTTTCTCTTATCATTTGGTTTCATTTAATTTTTATATCAAATTTGATCCTCATTCGATTTGATTGTTGTTTGTTTTTTTAATCCCTTTTGTAATTGAATTTTGTTTTTAATTTCATTTCTTAGCATTTGATTTTGAATTATTTTTATATCAATTTTAGTCATCATTCTTTTAATTGCTATTTCTTTTGTTTTGGATCCTATTTTTTTCAATTCCTTTTTTTTTTATCTTTTTTTAGGTTTGTTTTTAAAATAAAATTTTTTTAATTTTATCCATTAATATTTGATTTAAGCATGATGTCTCGTAAAAAACATGTTTGGGCTTCAATGTTCTTTAACATTTCACACCTAACCATTATCTAAAAGAAACTATTTCCCACGTGTTCTTACAATCTAAACAAGCATTCTTTGTATTTAAAGGAAACATCTTTCAACCTTTAACCTAAAATTCTTTGAGAAAGAAACTTAATTAACTTCTTTAACGTATACAAACCAACCACAAACCCTAGCCACATGTTCCATGGACCCTAAACAAATGCTTGAAGAAATATAAATTACCAACATCGAAGAACCCTAAAGATGTTTCCAAACGAGTTATGGGACCATGGTTAAACCCTAATGCACTCACAGCAATAATAAGAACATGGAAAAGCTCTCACTTCTAAACCTAATGACCTAGCTCGAACCAAACACATAAAGCACATCATTTTCATGTTATTCACACCAACATAGTTAAGAAAACTCATTTTTTTTCATGATTTTCAGACTCAAACTAGGTCTTTTACCCATATTATCATCAAGCATTAACCAAGAATACTGAAATAAGAACAAAGTATAAAGCCATTCACATCATGCTAGCAAACCATGTTCATGTTGAAAGATCATTGCTTCGCATGTCATCATAATCAAAACTGGTTACTTGAGGTTAAAACCACATACAACAAAAACCCAAAACAATTAAATAGAAGGATTGAGCATCAAGGAAATACGGGATAAGCTTACCTAAAACGGTGTTGCTACTGGCGCTCCTGTGAAATTTTTCCAAGAAATAAAAAATGCTTCCACGGTTTCTTTAGGAGGTTATAAAAGTTCCTTGAGGTCGTTGCTAATTCTTGTAGCACTCACCATTGTCCCAAGACCATTTGAACTCAAAGAATCAAACCAAAAATCCGAATATAAACCCTGATACCTACTGTAGTCGTGTTTAATTTTAACCTTTCTGTCCAAACCAAGATTAGCCCTCACCTAAAACTTCTATGGTGGTGTTATAATGCTTTTAAACCCTTGTAAGCCTTCTTTTGAAGTCTGCAATCATCTCAAGAAAAAGCTAAAAGGACTCTGGTAGAGCTACCTTGGTTGCCATGACCAGAGTGAGTTATTTCTTCCTTTTTCTCTTCTTTTTGTTCCTTTCTTTTCGTTTTCTTATCTTTTCTTTCTACCTCCTTGTTCTCTTCTATCTTTCTAGCCTTCCCTCTCTTCCTCTTTATTCTCTCTATCCTTTTAACATTTTTTTCTACTTCTATTTCTGCCTTGTTACTGTCTAGTATGTGTCTTTGTGGGCCTTTTTATAGGCGAGAATGAGCGCATGAGGGGTCTTGAGCTAGCAAGATCAAGACGTTTGATTCCTGAGAAATATCACATCGTTGGTTGCAGCTCATAAATGTCCTTGCCTGAGTTGCAGACTGACAAAGTTGGGTACACAACTGTCTTGTAGGTTTTAATTTGCTGTTTTGGCAAAGGTTTTAACATGAGTTTGCAGAGGGTTTCAGGGCTCCAAAAGACCGAGAAAAAAGGCTGGTGTTGCAGGTGGTATGTCAAGGGAGAGGTCGCTGTCTTCATTGTCTGTGGTTCGATGAGAGTAGAAGAGCATTAAATGGCCTAAAACATGATGCTCGCGTAAACTAGCTGCGTAGGGGAAGAAGACAGTAAAACAGAGATGTTACCAAAAAGATGTCATTTTCCTGTTGTAATTATTTTTTTTTTCCCTTTTTTATTGTAACGACGTTATTTCCCAAGAAACTCACCATTTCATTTATTTCATTTAAACGGACACGACATCGTTTTTATCTCGTGTAAATTAAGGTTTTAGGGTTAACAAAACAGCGTTGTTTTCATTAGTCTAATTTAGACTTGGATATTCAATTCCCTTTCTACTTCGGTTTACGGTCTTTAAGGATCTTCAATCCAGTCCTAAATTAGGCTTTATTTTTACAAATTCTTTTAATTTTCCCCTAATCATTCTAAACTTGGTCCCTATATTTTGGCACCCATTGCAAAATGATCCTTAGTTCCTCAAATTATGTAATTTCAACCAAATTGGCTTTTTATTTCAAAATTCTCTTCAAGTAAGTCCATGATCGAAATAAAAAAATATCCTTCTAATACCATTGTCTTTTCACTTTAGTCTTTGAACCTTTAATCTTTTATTTTTGATTAAATTGACTTTTAATTTTGATTTCTTTATTTAATTGAGCCCCTTGTTTAATACAATATGATTCACAGGTTTGACAAGTTTACCTACGATATGATATATTTTTTTTGTTTTTGGTCTTTTAATTGTTTTTAATTTATTCCTTTTTTATTTAATATTGGATTGGATGAGAAATGGACTGCATTATTGATTTTTGTTTACTTTTTAGGGATAATTATCTTAAATAAATGTCTATTTTTAAGTTGGTGTTTAATTTTGTGAGCATATATTTTTATCATATAATTAAATAAAAAAATATAAAAAAAATTATTAAACTCAATAAAGTCCATGACCCAGGTCGCGAGAGGAATGTCGATCCAATATGTCATCGTCTTAATATTTTTTAAAAAACAAATTATTATCTTGAAGTCTTTTTAAAAATTAAATCATGTTTTTATCGATCATTAAGGTTGCATTTGGACCTATAAAATTAATTGGTTTAAATCAAGCTAGTTCTCGAGCGGTTTAATTAAAAACTTAAGTTGAACAAAGAATTAAGTTATAAGATTTTAAAATTAACCCTCGGTTAGGTTTAATAATATTATTAAAAAATTCTTTAAATTCTTAATTTTTTGTAATATTTAAAAAAAAAATCATATTAATCCGTGACCAGGGGATGCTTGCACTAAAATCAAAATCCACTGATGATTCACCTAAATAATTAAATTTCCTTCCACCTAGAAGTGTGGACTGCGCTCATCCGTCTGTCCTTTCTCCTTTCTCTCACTCCTTTTCGTCCTTTCAATTTTTCATCTTCCCATCCCATCATTCCTCCTTTTCATCTACCCGTCCAGACATAGTATGTTCCCACTTAACTAGGCATGAAATGTGCCCATGTACTTTCATTGGTACGTGTGCTTCGATTGCATTGAGAAACTCAAAATCCATTAACTTTTTTCTCTTTTATATTTACAAAAAAAAATGTTTTTTTAAATATTATAATTAAAGTAAAATATAACTCACTGATTAGGTTCTAAATTTATTTCTTATAAATTTATTAAAAATTTACATGTTCATTAATTTCAGAATCTTAAAGAATTAGTCAATAGTATCCTCAAGAGACATAGCGTGATGGCAAAGAGCTTAAGATCTACACAGCAGATCTCGAGTTTGAGTTAGGACGTGCATCTCTTATAAGAGCCTGGGACAGCCGAGGTTTTACTCGCTCATCTGGGCTCACAAAGTGCGCTTTCCAGAGGGTGAGGTTTTCTCGAATCCAAAAAAAAAATTAGTCAATAGCGCATAAACTGACCCGAATATTCAAGATTTAAAAAAAAAAACACAAGAATGATTATAAAAAAGAATGCAACTAGATACTGTAAAGTGTTTTGTTTTTTTTTAATTTTGGTGAGCACTACTTCTTCTTTTCTGGTAGAAGGTGAGCCCTGCTTTTGTCAAAAAGAGAAGGGAGGATTTCACAATTGTCGTTGAATCTGAGAGAGAATAAATCAACTTACCACATAATTTGATGAGCACGCACGCACTTCCACCTACACAGGAACAGAAGGTGCGTGCCCTATCTAACTTCCAAATTATGCATTCCCTGCTAGAAGCTCCCTTGGCAGCATTAATTCAGCTACTCCTGATGTTCCTGAAAGCGCTTTCACCATCATCACAAAGACAATGAGATTTTTTTATTATTATTAACATGGATATACAAGTCAGCTTTCACGCACCTCGACTAATCTCATGGGCCTTGAAGTTAACGATCATATAAGCTTTCAGTGACCTGAAGGTTGTAGAACTTAATTTTATAATTTTTAAAAACCAAACATAAAATAAAACCTAATCTGGGCGAGATTCTTTAAAGTTTTCAAGGAGATATTTTGCTCCTGGAGAGACATCAACAGCTTGCCTCCTCACCACACCTGCGGTGCCACTTCGAGCCGCACCTTCTCCTGGGCCACTAGGTTAGCAGACAAATGAGCACCAGGAAATAACCCAATAGTTTTTTTCCTCTAGAACTTTTAGGCGATTTTTGTACTACAGACTCGACATGATCACTGGCAAGGCAGCCCCTTTATAAATCCTTCTGAACATGATTTTGAAGCTTGTTACGAGCCCGACCCAACTATACTAGGGTCAGGCCCAGCTAGAAGTGTAAGCCAGATTTCTTGTACTGGCCCATCTTAAATATTTATTTGTAGTGGATATTGGTTAGAGGATGCTCGAGAGAAAATTGTACAGGTTGTTTTTAAAAATGTTTTAAAAAAAATATATTAAAAAATTATTTTTTTAATAAAAATTATTTTTTATAAAAAATAATACAAAAATATAAAACAATAATTAATTTAAAACTAAAACAATTAAAATTTTATAAAATGATGGTAGTATCGCTGCGTCAAGAGAAACACTCCCACTTTAAATAAATTAATATAAGAATATATTTTTTTAATTGTTAAGCATTTTTAATTAATGCATTTAGAAAATAAAAATTTATGCATTTGACCCCAATTTTAGAAGGGTGAAATACATGGTTGGTTCATGTGGTTTGGATTTTGTCATATTTGCTTCTATAATTTCAGTTTCATCATTGTTTTCCTTGCATTTACCATTCTTCTTCATGTATATAAAATTAAACCGAAATCATAGGAAAGATATGAGAAATATATATATGTATATATATCACATGGACCTACTATATATTTTATCTCAATTTAAAAAAAAATTCTTGATCATATTTAACTATTAGGTTATGTTTGGTACAAAGGGAAAGATATTAGGTTGAAAAAAATTTCTTTATGTTTGGTAAAAAAATTAATACTATATTATTCGTTGTTTACTTCAATTTTAGACCAAAAACATATATTATTTAATTTTTTATAATTTTATTTAGTTTAAAATTTTCTTATTTTTATTATTGAGATCCACTCCTACCCATAATGTTTTCAATTTTTACCCAATATCCTTAAAACTTCTCCCCTCTATACTTTTTATACCCTTAATATATCATTTTTAAACCTTATCCCCTTAACATTTTTTCTTAGAGATTTTTATCTCATACCAGACAATATCTAAAGCGAATGAATTTTGGAGGAGGATAAATTTTAAAGAAGCTTGACATCCCCTCTATTTTTTGAATTTAAACTTATTTTAGTTTTTTTTTTCTTTTATTTATTTTTTAACCACAAATGTATTTTATTAAAAAAGTTTTACAACCATATTTAATATAAAAGTAGATAAGTGGTTCACACTATACTACGGGCTATATTAAAAAAATCTTAACCCCTAAAAAACTTTTAAGTATTGTTATGATGTTTTAAAGAAGTAATAAAAATTTGTGACTCACGTTATAGATACAATTAAATTTTATAATATATATATATAAATAAAAAGAGAACACAACAACCTGCAAAAAATAAATAACTTTTCAAAAAAAATCATAAAACTCAATAAAAAGTTATATTTATAAATATTTACCCCCTTTCATTTTATTTATTTGATACACAAAAAATTAAAAGGAGAAACATTAAGGAGGGTAATAACTAACTCCAAAAATAAGAGTAAGTGTTAATAAGTAAAGAATTTATTGGATGGGAAGATGTTATTATTTGTGCATCTCCCCTTGAAATTAATACTATATTATTCTTTGTTTCTTTCCCACTTTTCATTTTAGACCACAAACATATATTATTTATTATTTATAATTTTATTTAGTTTTAAATTTTCTTATTTTTATTATTGAGACCCACTTCTACCCATAGTTTTTTTTTTCTAATTTTTACCAAATATCCTTAAAACTTCTCTCCTCTTATATTTTTTACACCCTTAATACATCATTCTTTAATCTTACCCCCTAAAAACTTTTTCTCATATCCAAAACAATCTAAAGGGATGTCTGGAATGATTTTTGGAGAAGGGGAAATTTTAGAGAACGTTAACATTTAACCCAAAAATAGGGTTAAGTGTTGTTACCCTTTGAGAGGGAGGGGTTAGGGAATTTTCGAGTATTAAAATTCTTGATTTTGGTATTATTCCCTCAATTTTTTTTAAAAAAATAAACTTATTTTAGTCTTGTTTTTTCTTTCATTTCTATTTTGAATCATAAATGTATATTATTAAGTGTGTTTTTACAATCATATTTAATTAATATAAAATATTAAATCTTATTTATATTGGGATCCATGATTATTCATTATTTTTTCAACTCTTACCAAACATCTTTAACATTTCTCCCTTTAACATTTCTTGCACCCTTAATATGTCATCCCTTAAATATTACTTCCTTAATATTTCAACTATAAATTTTCACCTCATTCTAACACACATCCTAATTATAAATTTAAGTGGTTATAATAGTAAAAAAATGATTGATTGATGAAGTGTTAGAAAATATTTGATAAATGTGTAAAAACTCTGCAAAAGTAGAGTCCCTTAGATTTTAAATCAAAAATCAATTTAAATATAGTAAAAAAAAATTAATTGATATGTGTTAATGGTGTCTAATTATGTGTAAGAAAGAGAAGGAATGAGAAAAATTGAAGTTTTAAGCCCTCAATGTCCCTCTAAAATTTTTCACAGTTGACCTAAAAAGAGGTTTAGGAAGAGTGGTAGAAATTGTTTTTCAAAATATTTTTCACTAAAAAATATATCAAAATAATATTTTTTATTTTTAAAAATTTATTTTTGACATTAGCACATCAAAATAATCTAAAAACACCCAAAAACAATTTTCATTTGAGGAAAAAAAATTATTTTTTTTAAAAACACTTTTGAAATAAAAAAACAAATAAGCTCTTAGGGATAAAGAGTTACCAATCAATTTCTGCTACTACAAATCACACACAGCTTTAAAAGTGAATATGAATGTAATTTGTATTTTTTTTTGTAACCGTGGATGTGAAGCCTAAGAATAAAGTATGCAAAAAAAAGGGGGGAGTTTATAATAATTTTTTAAAAAATATGGTTATATATATATATATATATATATATATATATATATATATATATATATATATATAGAAGGGGCTAAAATAAGAAAAAGGGAGAAAGATGGGACCAAAATGAATTAAGAAGAGATGGGACTATAAATACCCATCCCTTCTCTCATTCATGACCGGGGAGGTAACAAAAGGAAAAGGGGAGGGAAAATTTTCAGATTTTCCTTCACCAAGCCTAAGAGAAAACACCTAAATTTCTATCTACACAAACCTTAGATTTTCTACGTGGGGAGACAAACTGGGGCAGGAGATTTGCAAGAAGAAAAGGTGATAGAATTTCTAAGAGAAGAGGGAGTGGGAGGCCGGCTGCTTGTAGAGAAGAAAGGGGTTAGGAAACTTTAATCAAATCAGAAATCAAACCTAAATTTTCCTCCAGGTATGAAGTTCTAAACCAATTGGGAAAGCCAAATTAAATTCATGCAAGAATTGTGCATTAATTTGAAGTTTGAAAGATTAGGGTCCTTGAGTAAAATTTGGGGAAATGTGGAATTGATTGGAACTAAATGAGTTGAGCAGCATAGGTTGCCTAAAAAGGATGGAATTATGCAAAGAAGATTTCAACAAAACCAAAGACCATGGGGAAATAGTGGTCGGCCATGGGATTGTTAGGAAAGAAAGGAAATTGTGATAGTTGCGTTGTTTTCCTTATTGCAAAATTAAAACAGGTTTCAGGAGGTGAATAATAAGGAAATGTGGTGATTGAGTGTATATATATATATATAAAAAAAAAGAGAGAGAGAAGGAACTGATTTAAGGACCGGCCACTGGAGGGGAAGAAAAAAAAACAGAGGAGAACGTATGACTCCCCTGTTAATTAATTAGGTGTGTTGTTGTAGTGTAGTTACAAATTGTAACTTATAAGGGAGAGGAACCTACGTTCCAGGTAAGGTGAAAATATGGCTGAAATTGATGGGGAAGTAGGATTGGAAATAAAAATTGTAGGTACCTTCTCCATTGACAAAACAGGGCAGATTCGTTGCCCTGGTTCCTGAGGGAATTTGGACCTGAAGATGATAGAATCTAGGGAAGGTCCATTCATAGAAGTTGTAGCTGGGAGTGTTAGCTTTCCAACGAGTCCGACCCCGCCTAATTTGGAGTCCTAGAACTCCATATACAAATGAAAATCTGAGGAGAGGTCAAGCTGCCACCCCTGTTGGCAGTTTCGGCCAAGTCGATAAAACGGCGAAATTTAGCCGTATTAAGGGTAGAATTTGTCTTCTCGCCCTTCATAAAGTGTGTCTTGATCTTAAAAAGAAGAAAAAAAGAGAATAAACTGTTATCAAAATTGAATTCATGATGTCCACTTGGACTATAAATGGGCCGAAAATGTGAAAGGATAATAATGAGGAATGTAAGTGAGAAAAAAAAGATTGGTAAAAGAGAAATGAGTATTATTGCCATTGTTGTTGTTGTGTTGTGATATGTGGACTAATATGGAATAATGATGGGTGTTTGTGGTTTCAGGAGGAACCGCGGGAGGAGTACAACAACAACAGGGGAACGCAAGTCGAGCGTCTACAGCAGGTAGGTACTCGGTACCTATATCTCCTCTTGTTAATAATTATTTTAACTAACTATTGAACTATAAAAAATTTGGTGCGTATTGAGGAGGAAAAGAAAGGGGGAAAGGAAAGGTGAAATGGTGGGAAAATAGAAATGGAGGACTAAATTTAAATTATAGGTCCTTTTGGAGGAAATGAACAGTAACAACGAATTTTGATAATGATTGTTTCTCGAATTTGATTAGCCTGTCCCTGATATGGGAGGCTAATGATGTTAGCCAAGCTGGTTAACATCGGCATTACCGATACATGGGAGGAGAAATATATAAAACTTGATTAACTATTCAGGTTCAGAATAGTTAATGATATCGGCAGGTGACGTCGATATCGGCAAAATTTATAAACTTGATTAACTATTTGGATTCAGAATAGTTAATGATATCGGCGGGTGACGTCGATATCAGCAAAATTTGTAAACTTGATTAACTATTCGGATTTAGAATAGTTAATGATATCGGCGGGTGTCGTCGATATCGGCAAAACTTATAGACTTGATTAGCTTTCCGAGGTGAAAGCTAATGATGTCAAGAATCCTTGACATCGGCATACCCGAGGACCTCCTAAGGTAGCATAGAACAGTGATTAACTATTTCGGTTAAAAAAAATATTTAATGACACCAACGGTCGTGTTAGTGTCGGCATTTTCATGAATCTGATTAGTTGACCCCAGGATGGACAACTAAAGACACTAATGGAGGTCGTTAGTGCCGGTATAGTCTTCCTAATGCGGGGAGAAGTAGTTAAAGAAAATAAACTGGATAATCCTCAAAAGGGATGGTGGTGGTGTATTGAAATTGCATATGACTTAAGTAGGTGGACGTGCTGTATAAATTTTCTTCCGTGAATTGTTTGTATTTTAGTTATTTTTAATTGTATGGAAAATTTATGTTTTGCAGGTCCCTCCCATTCACGTCAGGAGTAGAATTTAGGTTCCTTATCCCTTTTGTATAAGATAGGAACTTAGAGATTTTCATGTAATTTTGTTATGCAGCAAACATGTAACCTGAACAGAATAGTATATACTCCTTATATTATTTTGTTTTTGGAATATTAATGTATTAATCTATACTCGGAAAAATTATAGCGTAATAGCTTATGTTCAGAATGCTAAACTGTGTTGTGTTTATATATGAAATTTCAGTGCTTGGATGGTCATTTTAATTAATAATTTATGCATATGATATGAGATGGAGATTGAGAATGAAGATTTGTCCTAAGTATATTCTCGAATGAATAAAATGATTGAATGTACCAATCATGGATGTGATTATGGGTGGGATGTGATTATAATTGTGTGCAGGAAAAATTGTCGATAACTTGGGATCTCCCGGTATAGGGGAGACTCTGCCGAAATTTCGTTAGAAATTTCAGTGAATTTAACCAAAAAAAAAAAATTGCTTCATTTGCCCTTTATGTAGGAGTTAAACGATTATATATATATTGATTGAAATTTTTTTTGAGGTTGTTACAGTTGGTATCAGAGCCACTGGTTGAAGTTTCAGGGATTGAAATACTGATGTGAATTTGGAAACATGTTGCAGGATGGCTCGCACCCGACAAGAAGCAAGAGCAGACCCGTCCTCTATGCATGGGAGAGAGTATGGCTCACAATACGGGAATGAAAATGAAGGGGAACCACTGATGGACACAGCCTCCCACCAACCTGCAGTGTCGGTCCATTCAGAGAAGGGAGAATCAGGGGGGCATCAGGATGACCCTGTCTCTCATCGGGAAGAAGTGTTACTGCCTGGAGCAGCAGGTGGTCAAGGACCAGAAGATAGGCCACCACTAGTGGCACCGATGGTCACCCAGAATCCATATTCGGACCCCACATTTCTGGAGCAATTGGTCAAGGCAATAGCAACTGGGATGGCCGCTGGTGCATCCAATTCCACTCCTCGGGTAGAAAGAGTAGTGACCCTGGTTCATTGGGTGAAGGGCATGCGGGAAATGGGTTGCAC